>NW_019385277.1:78902-253483 GCF_000671375.1 Centruroides sculpturatus
CATTGTTACTTAACACTTCCATTGTTGATGGAAGTGTTAAGCCTTAATCCTGTCCTTCTCCCCCGTGGGGAGGAATTTCAAAAAATCCCTTCTTAATGTGCGTTTTCGTGACATACCCTAACTATGTACTAAATTTCAACGTTCAACTCCTAACCGTTTGGGCTCTGCGCTGATTATTATTATTATTATTATTATCATCAACCCGTCTCGATTATATATTAGATAGGAAAGTTTTCTTTAAAGCTTTGTTTTTGTATTTGACATATATTTATTGATGTGTGAAATAATTATAATTTTAATTATGTTTAGTTATTAATTATAACATAATTATTTGCACAATTGTTATTTCAAATATTATTTAAATAGTAACTTGTCTGTCTGTTTTCTAGGTGAAACATTGAGATTAACATCAGATTTTATCAGAAAAACTTCAGGACCATCAGCTTTCAATAGGTAATGATAATAAAATGTAGTGTAATTCACACTTTAAATACTGGATGTTATTAATAATAAAACATCAATGTACACCTTAATCCAATAGAGTGCAAAAATTTAATGATGAACTAACATTTTCAACTTTATTTAAAGGCTATCATTAAGTTCTAAAGATGGAACATAAATTGGAATAGAACACACAATTCAAAGTACAATCAAACTTCTATATAACAGTCACTAAATCCTGAAAATAGGGAAATTTTCATTATACAGAAATAATTTTTGGTAAATACAGTATTAAACCAAATGATTGCCATTAATAATTTGGTGTGGTCTTAAGAATGTGGTTGGTTTGTTGTTGTCTATCTAAATGGGTTTGTCAAGCAGTAGAATCTAAGCCCCAAGGGCTTTATGATGTCAGAAGGATCCGGATCTAGAAGAATTCTTGTGCAGGTCTGTAGGACAGAAATGGCACTTTTTGGTTTGGCCAGTGAGAGAGAGGATGTGTTGAAAGTGAGTACCAAAGTGTGAATTCCTTCTTTGTTCTGGAGTTGAATGTCACAAGAAGTGGGCTTGAAAAAGTTTGCAGAGAATTGAGGTATTGTAACAGTAGTGTATCTTGAACTGTATTACATTGAGCTTTGGGATGTTGATATAAATACAATTTTTTCATTATTTTACCTAATTTAAATTAATATAAATGTAATATCCTGTAATAATGTAATATAAACTAAATTTTAAGTAAGTTTATATTTGTGTTAAAATACCTAAGTTAGTTTAACTACATTTTCATTTTAAAAAATTTGTAATTTTTTGTTGTCAAAACAATTAAAAAAAATGTTTTCTTCATAATATGCTTCACACTTAAAAGCATTAAAACTGCTCTATCTATATCAATGTAACACAGGTTCTAGCACATTTTGTTGGTCTTACATCATCAGCTAATTTCAAAATTGATTTGTGATTTTTGTTTTTTTTTCTTTTTTATGGTTGATAAACTTGCTTCAATTTCTTTTTTTTGAGCCTTTATTAACTTTTTGCAATGCTTTAATGTTTTTAGTAATGCTTAAACAGTTTTACTTTGACATTTTTGTACTACAGTATAGAACATTCACTCTCAAACCTGAAGTTGAAAAGTTGCATTTCACTTTCTATTTTAATTTTAATGTTTCTGAGAACTCTGATAGACAAATTTAGAAATGTATAGGTAATTTCCCACTTTTTGAAAGGTCAAAACATTTTGTGAAATTTGAAATTTTGGTGCATAAATTTTTGATCACAAATGATTGAATTCCTGAACACTGTCCACAAATATTGAGGATGTAGAATAGTTTGGTGTTTATTTTAATAAAATATAGTTATAAAAAGATTTTACATATAATATAGCAATATAAATAAAAAAACGGATAGAGATTAAGAAGCAATAAGAAACTGTTACAAAAAATATTGTGAAACTGCTTCCTATGGAAATAGTGAAGAAAATTTGTGGATTATTTTTACTATTTAAATAGGGTATATTTAATTTTTAGATATATCTATTTATCTCATATGAGTTAGATATCTCATATGCTTCACATATAAAATTCTGAAATCTACAAATTGAAAATATCTATTATAAGTGATTAAACTGTTCAGTACCTTTCATATACTTCTAGGAATAAAATAGTTGCCCACCAGTGGATGAATGGATAAAATCACTTAACAGTGGTAGTTGGTGGTGGGTTTGTCTCATTAATGGGCTGACTATATGGAGATTTTAGATTTTCTTTAAATTCATGCATAAATAGGTGCCAGTTTCCTATAGAAAGTCCTCCCAGGAGGTATCCCTCCTCAGCAGATTTCCCATGTGTTGCATTGTCAAAAACAAATAAATCAAACCAATATTTACATATAGAAACATCACCAAATGATCGTCTAATATTTACATAGTTAATATATTACTAAAACTTTGATATATAAATTTTTAACGAAAATGAATATAACAATTTAAAAAAAGTAAATACATGCAAAATACTACATACTATTTTGACAGATTTATGAACACTAAAGTGAAATATATCTTAATGATATGAAATACTATATTTTTTAAAACAAATTTAAGGTTAAAAATATTAGTTGATTCTCAATAATTTGAAGTAGAAAGAATGAAGAATTTGAGTTTAACAAAATTGAAATTTCAAAAATTATCATTACTTTAATGAGATAAATATTACAATCAAACAATAGATTTAAATAAGCTATATTTTTATTTCTTACATTTGTACATATACAAAATAATAATTATACTATTAGTNTATCAAAAACGTTTGTTTTAGTATGACAGTCTGACTGGAACGCTTTCAGTTAACTGATGTTTCGGTTGATTGATATTCGGATAATGGATGCCTCTATTGTATTAAATAAAAAAAGGGATAGAGATTAAGAAGCAATAAGAAACTGTTACAAAAAATATTGTGAAACTGCTTCCTATGGAAATAGTGAAGAAAATTTGTGGATTATTTTTACTATTTAAATAGGGTATATTTAATTTTTAGATATATCTATTTATCTCATATGAGTTAGATATCTCATATGCTTCACATATAAAATTCTGAAATCTACAAATTGAAAATATCTATTATAAGTGATTAAACTGTTCAGTACCTTTCATATACTTCTAGGAATAAAATAGTTGCCCACCAGTGGATGAATGGATAAAATCACTTAACAGTGGTAGTTGGTGGTGGGTTTGTCTCATTAATGGGCTGACTATATGGAGATTTTAGATTTTCTTTAAATTCATGCATAAATAGGTGCCAGTTTCCTATAGAAAGTCCTCCCAGGAGGTATCCCTCCTCAGCAGATTTCCCATGTGTTGCATTGTCAAAAACAAATAAATCAAACCAATATTTACATATAGAAACATCACCAAATGATCGTCTAATATTTACATAGTTAATATATTACTAAAACTTTGATATATAAATTTTTAACGAAAATGAATATAACAATTTAAAAAAAGTAAATACATGCAAAATACTACATACTATTTTGACAGATTTATGAACACTAAAGTGAAATATATCTTAATGATATGAAATACTATATTTTTTAAAACAAATTTAAGGTTAAAAATATTAGTTGATTCTCAATAATTTGAAGTAGAAAGAATGAAGAATTTGAGTTTAACAAAATTGAAATTTCAAAAATTATCATTACTTTAATGAGATAAATATTACAATCAAACAATAGATTTAAATAAGCTATATTTTTATTTCTTACATTTGTACATATACAAAATAATAATTATACTATTATTGAGATGTTTATTATCACAATGATCTTCTGTTTCTGCCTGACAATGCTTGAGATGAGCTTGATTTCTTGAAAATGTCTTGTTTCATATGTAACATATTAACTTGTGAGCACTATGTTGGCCTCTTTATTCCTAGACTTATTACATAGTCACTGGACANGACATTTGTGTTTTTTGCAATTCCAAAATTTTGAATCATAAGGAATTTAATTATTTCTAAAATATAAATCATGTAGTTGTAGGTCACTGGTGCATGTGTCCCATTCTAGAGGACTAGGGGTACATGCTAATCTGTCTAATGTTTAAATTTTTAGCATTTGGTGTCGACAGGAATTAAGTTAACCCAAGATAAATATTACAATCAAACAATAGATTTAAATAAGCTATATTTTTATTTCTTACATTTGTACATATACAAAATAATAATTATACTATTATTGAGATGTTTATTATCACAATGATCTTCTGTTTCTGCCTGACAATGCTTGAGATGAGCTTGATTTCTTGAAAATGTCTTGTTTCATATGTAACATATTAACTTGTGAGCACTATGTTGGCCTCTTTATTCCTAGACTTATTACATAGTCACTGGACACAAGAGTAGCCTTAGGAAAAATAAACTGATTTTCTAAGGCTGATCTTGTGTCCAGTGACTGTGTAATAAGTCTAGGAATAAAGAGGCCAACATAGTGCTCACAAGTATATACCAAAGCTCTAGACAAGAAGCATATTATAGAACATATCAACTGTAAAGCCTTTCCGAAAATTTTAAAAAGAGCATTATCAGTAAAACTTGATTAGCTAATTTGTTTGTTACATTAAGTATGAAGTGCCTTCAAATTTTTTGTATATTTGTGTTGTTGCTTCAGAAATGCTAACAAGTCAAGTAACTTTGCTTCAAGTGTACATAATGTTTAATTTTATTACAAGTTTGTCTTAATGTTTGATAAAAATGCAACAAAATATAGAATATTAGGGCTTTGAAATAAATTCACTAGAATCCTAGATTTAGCTATCAAAACATGCTTAAAATTATTTTAATTTAGAGAGAAAATGCATTGATGTTATATGAGAACAAAAGTTAAATTTTAGTTAGAGATTCAAGTTAACTAAGTTTAATTAATCTATTGAAAGTAAACTGTGTGTGTTTAAAGAATTTTTTAATGATTAATAATTATCCTATTTTATTTAGTTATAATTACTAATAATACAGCTGATCAGATTATTCAATAAGCAAAAAAAAAATATTAATATAAAATTGTTAAAAATTTTTTTAGTACAAATGAATACAGATTATGTGCTTGGCTTGCTCAGCAGGAAGATCAACATAAAATTGTATTGTATCAATGTGATTTGGAGTTCACACCATGGACACAACGATGTATTCGTCAAGCTGACTGTATTCTTATAGTAGCATTAGCTAATCAAGAACCTACCGTTGGAGAAGTAAGTAAAAGAAAGTCCTCAATTATCATCCATTAGTTCTGCTTTTAGGTTAATTCTATAATAATGTATTGGTAACTAATTACCAGTATCCCTTGTACTGTACGACACAATACAGTAGAATCCCACTTAATGCAGGGGATATGTTACTAGATGTCAAAGCGCTAAATGAAACAGTGTTAAACGAGGTCATTTTAACAGAGTAAATAGGAAAAAGGGAACACGTAACCAAAAATAAACAGATTTTACTTTAATTTTAAGTTATATCATTATGCAAATTAATATTAAAAAAATGTTAAATACACACAAACATGTAAACTTTGTTTTTTGTGATGGTCTTGGATCTTCTGAAATTTTTTTTTCAATGAAATTGTCTAGTTTCATTTTTTGCGGTTTTTTTTTCTTTCCTTAAGCAAATGTCGGTAGCAGGAAATTGCAATCAAAATGTCTCGTCTTGCTTTTGCGCTCCTATCAAAATCTGGATCATTTGCTACAATTTGATTAATGATTTCGGTTACCATTACCAAACTTTTGCTAAGGAAATCTGTAGAGAAATTCTTTGGGTTCTTCATTTTCAGAATCTCTATTCTTTGGTTCTACATGAATTCCTTGTTCTTGAAGATTGACATTGGTTAGACTCTTGCCAGAAACCTGCAGTAACTCTTCAATATCCTACTCATTTACATCTCCTAGTCCTGCTGGAAGAAGTTTGATTAGGTTGACAATTTGGTCAATCTAATCAAACTTCTTCCACATGCTGTTCANTAAACTGTGTGTGTTTAAAGAATTTTTTAATGATTAATAATTATCCTATTTTATTTAGTTATAATTACTAATAATACAGCTGATCAGATTATTCAATAAGCAAAAAAAAAATATTAATATAAAATTGTTAAAAATTTTTTTAGTACAAATGAATACAGATTATGTGCTTGGCTTGCTCAGCAGGAAGATCAACATAAAATTGTATTGTATCAATGTGATTTGGAGTTCACACCATGGACACAACGATGTATTCGTCAAGCTGACTGTATTCTTATAGTAGCATTAGCTAATCAAGAACCTACCGTTGGAGAAGTAAGTAAAAGAAAGTCCTCAATTATCATCCATTAGTTCTGCTTTTAGGTTAATTCTATAATAATGTATTGGTAACTAATTACCAGTATCCCTTGTACTGTACAACACAATACAGTAGAATCCCGCTTAATGCAGGGGATACATTCCTAGATGTCAAAGTGCTAAACGAAACAGTGTTAAACGAGATCATTTTAAGAGTAAATAGGGAAAGGGGAACACATGACCAAAAATAAACAGATTTTACTTTAATTTTAAGTTATATCATTATGCAAATAATTATTTAAAAAATGTTAAATACACACACATGCACACAGAAATGTAAACTTTGTTTTTAGTGATGAAGGTCTTGGATCTTCTGAAATTTTTTTTTAGTTTCATTTTTGCTTTTTTTTTTTTCCTTAAGCAAATGTCAGAAGCAGGAGATTGCAATCAAAATGTCTCGTCTTGCTTTTGCACTCCTATCAAAATCTGGATCATTCGCTACAATTTGATTAATGATTTCGGTTACCATTACCAAACTTTCGCTAAGGAAATCTGTAGAGAAATTCTTTGGGTTCTTCATTTTCAGAATCTATTTTTTGGTTCTACATGAATTCCTTGTTCTGCCAGTTCTTGAAGGTTGTTATTGGTAAGGCTCTTGCCAGAAACCTGCAGTAACTCTTCGATATCCTGCTCATCTACATCTCCTAGTCCTGCTGTATCGATTAGGTTGACAATTTGGTTAGCCTAATCAAACTTCTTCCACACTCCGTTTATGCATTTATCAGTTAATTCTTGCCAATGAAGTTGATATTGCTCATGGCATTCATGATGTTATAGTTTTTTCCAAAATTGCATCAAACAAACAGATTTAAGGAAAGTACAGTGCTACAACATATTGCTATCTTTTGCTGATTGGTTTGTGTTCAGGAATAATCGTATTATATACGAATCAATGAAATGTTGCGATAATTTGAATCAGTGTAAATTTTTTAGGCTTTAAGCAGACCATGTTATATTGAATCAGCATTAATCAGGGTCTTACTGTACTTATACAACACTGTTTTGCTCTATCATGGTTTGAAAATTGGGGATCTCCTCCATATAACATGACTTCTGGTTTCTCTGTAATAGAGGAGAAGGTGGTATTATGGAACCCCTTCATTTCATACTGATAATAGATTCAAACCTTAGCAAGTTGTGGCTGTACTGCACTAGACAGCCATCTATAGCAAGGGGAGAATGCCTCCCATTTCAGTTTTGCGGTTGAGCTCAGTGAAACAAGACATTTGTGTTTTTTGCAATTCCAAAATTTTGAATCATAAGGAATTTAATTATTTCTAAAATATAAATCATGTAGTTGTAGGTCACTGGTGCATGTGTCCCATTCTAGAGGACTAGGGGTACATGCTAATCTGTCTAATGTTTAAATTTTTAGCGTTTGGTGTCGACAGGAATTAAGTTAACCCAAGATGGAGATGAGTGAAATATGGTCCCCATCGGTGCTTTTAATTTGGAATCCAACTCCTCTGGAAACCTGACTCCTCTGAACTTTCTCTTTGCAAGCAGACATTTGTCCAGAGCAATTTGTGAAAAAGACACTAGGTAAAAAGCCAATTCTTCCTGAGAATATTGAAAAAGAGCTGCTGAAATATATATTGTTGACGGAGGTCATATTTTTCTATTATAAAAGCATTTTTTTGATAAAATACATTGGAGTAAATGATTTTTTAATTATTTAACTTGCTTTGTACTTTCCTATTTGTTTTTGGATACATTAAAGCATTTTTTGAAAACATACAGTAAGGTTTCATATTACCACCTGGCTTCCCTAAGGCTACTTTCTGACTTTTCGTACAGAAGCCTTCAAAAACCATTTTTATAGTTATACTAGCAAAAAATCCAATTAGGAATGTTTAGTTTAATAGTTACGATACTTTTGGCACAAAAAGTGTGGGTGTAGTTATGATACCTTGTTTACAATTCACTATAATGAAAATGGGGTTCCATAATACCACCTTCTCTTCTACTGTTTTGGAAATACTCTGCACAAAATTTCCCATTTTTTAATTTTCCCTTTTTTTTTTGTTTTTTTTTTTTTTATTCAAGTAAGCATGTGTTTTGACTCAAATTTGTCCATGGATTTTAGAATGTTGAAATTTCAAATTACAGTAAAATCACTCTAACTTGAAGCTCCAAGGGGCAGGAAAAAACTGAGTTTCAGACAAGTCAATTTAGAGAACGACAGAGTAAAAAATGCCAATTGTGAATAGATTTGTAGTTTTTACCTTTCTTGCATTATATAAAGAATCTTTGAGGTTTTTCTTTTTTGTTTTAAACAGCCTGTGTAATGCCTTTCAGCAAAATGTCCAATGTAACTAGTGGAATTGAACAGTTTTGCAGGTACATCTTGTTGAGATAAAGCAAGAGGACCTCGTGCTTTGGACTCATGTTGTTTGAAAATTGATGTTGGAGAATAGATAAAACTAATTGTCTGAAAATTTCATAAAAATCTGATTATTAGAATCATTTGGATAGATTAAATACTAAAATCAAGTCAGGAAAGTTGAAAGTAACATAAATCAGTGTTGGGGGATTCAAGTCTGGGGGGTAACTTCAACTTGAAGAAAATTCGAGTTAATAAATAAAAGTTGGAGATGTTAAATCCTTATGCTATTGCTATTTCATTGAGGCCTATCAAGTGCTTTGTTTTCTTCAAGTTACAGATGTTTGAGTTAGAGAAGTTTTACTGTATTTTGTGCTTTTTGTCAGATTTACTTTAATGAAAAATAATATTGCAATTTTTTTCTTCCTTGTCCTAACTTTCCTATCAACCAATTGTCATCATCATTGTCTTCAGACTTTAGCCTTTAAGACTGCCACAGTGTTTTTTTTTTTATAGATTAATGTTCATATTTAGTAATGTTTAAATAAACATTTTTAGGTAAGTGTTGTTAACTTTTTTTAACTGTGGGTAAACAATCATTTGTAAAATAACAAACAAAATATGGCAATATCCATGTACTTGAACAATTTGGTATTCAAACACAAATTCTGGAAAAAAGTTTAGTACTTGACTGAACAAACACGACCTGCTAGAACAAATTTTCCATTAACATATTTTTTCTTCATCCATAAAAAATTTTTTATGATAAAAATAAAAAATATGAAAACATTGCTGATACTTCTGATCAAGATCAACAAAAAAGCTGAGATGACGAAGATACTTTGTAAAAAGAAAATGTCCTTGTTTAACTAAAATATTAACATGTAATACATATTTTTAATTGTAATTGTTAGTTAATTATCGATTGCTTTCATAAGCATATTTCTTTTAATAGAAAAAGTATACTTTTGTTAACTTCTGGAATGTAACCCTATGTTTTGCATTAGTTCTTTGTTTCATATAGCATGGATCTGCATAACATGGCACTTTTTCAGAATCTAACTACCATGCTATATAAGGAATACCTGTATATTTATTCTTAGAACTGGATTATAATTGACAATATATCTTTATATCTATACAGATCATAAAACAAAAATAAATTTATTGAATTTAATCTTGTGAAACAAATATTTAATTTTAAAATGTTTGATATATGTAATTAATGATATATGTTTAGAAGTGGATAATAATTTAACAATGCAATAAAACTGGCATCACATTTCATTTCCATTTATTAAATTAAAAAAAAAATTTTGTTTTTAATAGCTTGAAAAACAACTTGAACATATGAGCATCAAGACTCAAAAGGAACTGATTCTTTTACACCGTGATGATGGATTAAAACCTAGAAATACTGTTCAGTGGCTAAATATGCGCAGTTGGTGTTCCTCGCATCATCATATTCGTTGTCCAAAACGAATGTTTGCCAAAAAATCTCATACTAAGATGGTAATTTTTACAATCCATTCATCATATTCATATCTGTTTAATAAATAATAACTTTTCAAATAAAATAATAATAGAATTCTTATTATTAAAAATTATTTTTATATAGATATTATAATTTAACTGAAATATACAGTAGAGCGTTGATTATCCAAATTAATTGGGGATTGTTCAGAAAATTGATTTTTCAGATAACTGATTATGTATGAAAAATACATTATTAATATAGTATATTAGTGTATCCCGTGTTTAAATTTTTCTCCGTTGCGTGTTGCTTTGCGTTGAATTTTTGTTTATGTTAAGCCTAACGAAAATTTTTATAATAATAATCATGGCTATTGTATCGTTAAAAATTATTTCTTTATTTTGTACAAGCAAAATAAATATATTGAAAAATATAAAAACAAAAAAAATTATACTTTAGAAGTTAATTTAGTATCAAAAACGTTTGTTTTAGTATGACAGTCTGACTGGAACGCTTTCAGTTAACTGATGTTTCGGTTGATTGATATTCGGATAATGGATGCCTCTATTGTATTAAGATATAATTTCATTAATCATTTTCTTTTAAAACCATTCTGAAATTTGATTTTGATATATAGTACTTATACTTTGGTTTGTATTTATACTTAATTCTGACAAATAATACAAATTAAATGTTTTTATGATGTGTTTAAGTTTGTTGAAGAATAATGTTCATCTTTAATAATAATAGAATATTTAAATAATGTGTTGCATTTCAATTAGCAATCTATCTTTTCATTAAAAAACTACTCATATGAAGATACATTAAGAAGTATAAGGACTAACACTGAAAGTATCTTTTAGGACTTTCTTTAATGCAATTAAATTTAATTTTACCTTTTTACAAATATCGGGAATTTGCTTAACTTTAGTTTTCAATTTTCATATACTAGATTATAAAATAAGATTTATTTCTTATTTATGTAATGAATTAAGTTTAAAAAATTAGTATTGGCTTGTCTATCACTGGATGAATAGTAGTTAACATATTCAATTATCTAAATTATAGTAATATAATTCAAAATATTTAATATATAAAATACAGTTTAATTATTTGATATTTTTTAAATTTATATATAAAATCTAATTTCCTTTTCTTTAAATAGATGGACCAATACAAAAAGATATTTAAAACCCAACCAAATATACATTCTGATTTCTCTTGGCTTTCGAGATTTTTGACCGGCACTACTTATGGATTGGTACTAGGTGGTGGTGGTGCTAGGTATGATCTCATTTAAATTTAAAATTAATTCAATTTATATGTAATTAAGACAATATTAAAATTTTTAGAGGAGCAGCACATGTAGGAATGATAAAAGCTATTTTAGAGGCTGGAATTCCTATAGATATGGTGGGTGGAGTTAGCATTGGTGCTTTTATTGGAGCATTATGGTGTGCAGAGAAAGATATCACAACAGTTACCCAAAAAGCAAGAGAGTGGGCATTGGTATGTACATTCATTTATTATAATAATGTAATTAAGATATTTGGAGGAAGTTTCAATCAAATTATTACCATTTTATCTTATACGTGTATAAACACATTTTAATACAATAAAGTATGATACCTTCATTCAATGACTGTGTTTTACATTCATAATTATTTTGCTATGGAAAATTGTGATATCACGGATGTCAAGTAATTGTTCTGATGTCAAAAGTTGTAATAGTGGTATCAAGAATTTTTATTATATACAGTTTTGGTATCAGTGCCAATGTCATTTTTGAAATATTCTTATATATTGTTTAAACACACTATATAAGAATTGCATTATTATGCAATATGCAATACTCCAGTGTTNTAATGTTATGTAATCCCTTTAGGAAATCTGAGTGCCGTTTTTTGAGAATTTAAATTAATTTTTTAATAAGATAGGAATTTATTAATTGAACTATTTAATATATCATGGTTGTATTGTGTTTTATATTTGATACTAATGGATGAATTTAACAAGAATGACCGATTAGTAGAACGGG
Source organism: Centruroides sculpturatus (assembly GCF_000671375.1). Lineage (NCBI taxonomy): Eukaryota > Metazoa > Arthropoda > Arachnida > Scorpiones > Buthidae > Centruroides > Centruroides sculpturatus. The sequence continues at coordinate 91,030 of NW_019385277.1, forward strand.
TAATTTGAAAGAAAAGGCTGTTTTACAAAGGACCAATATGGCATAACCAATTTTTCTATTATAACAGATGTTTGAAATTATGATTTGTATTGTGCAGGGATCAGGAACCTTCAAAAGGGTTGGTAAGTTTTTGAGAAAGGAGATAGAATACTAAATGTAGAAGAGCATTTTGTCTGCTAGGGAAATTAACATAGTGATGAAATGAAAGAAGTAATATAAATTATTTAAATTGTTCTGGGATATCTAAGGAAGAGTAAGGCAGATACAGAATACTATGGTATATTTGATAAATTAAAATCACCACATTAGATTTGGGGAATTTGTTATTCATTTCGAGGAATGTTCAATCCTTCTTATGATAGTTTGAACAATCCTGCTAAATTAGTACAATTAAAAATCCAAATCTAATATGAAAAAACAAATAATTTAATCAATAGAATTCAGAATGTGCAATAAATTATTTGAAAATTTTTCCAGGTGCTGTATTTAATCGTGGTATAAAAGAAGTATTTGGAGAAAGACAAATAGAAGATTTATGGCTTCCTTACTTTACTGTAACAACTGATATTACCAATAGTACAATGAGGATACACACCCATGGTGAGAATTTTTTTAATTTTAAAAGATTTAAGGAATTAATATATTATAAGAACAGATTGCTTTTATTTTGGTACAGATTTTTCATTCTTTGCAGTTACGAATATAGTATTTTTCTTTTAATATTTGTTTGGAATATAAAAAATTTTTAACTTAAAATATTTAAATTTCTCTAAAATGTTTTTCTGATTTAATTTGAATGTATTGATAAAACAATCATAAGCACTAACTGCATTTTAAAACCATTATAAAATCTAATTTCCTTTTCTTTAAATAGATGGACCAATACAAAAAGATATTTAAAACCCAACCAAATATACATTCTGATTTCTCTTGGCTTTCGAGATTTTTGACCGGCACTACTTATGGATTGGTACTAGGTGGTGGTGGTGCTAGGTATGATCTCATTTAAATTTAAAATTAATTCAATTTATATGTAATNTTTTATTAATCAGGAATTGCAAAAAGTCAAATGAAAAGCAACAGAAAAATAAAAAAAAATTACTAGAATTACAATGGAACTGAAAAAAGAGATTGTTGAGAAATATGAAGGTGTCATGCATGTTCGAGATTTAACTGTTACATACCATACTCAGTGAATGACAATATCGGCAATTGTGAAAAATAAAGACATTATTAAATCTGCTAACGTTTTGAAAGGGGTTAAATCAATTTCTAAACATTAGATCATGTTGATAAGTTGTTTTTGCTTTGGATAACCGAAAAACTGTGTTCTGGCAACACATATAAGAAGCAATTATTTGCGAGAAAGCTAAAAAGATAAATGCTGATCTCATAAAAATATCACGCAGGAACTAGTCAGGAAAGCGAGGTGTTTAAAGTCAGCCATTTTTTTACATGAGAAAATATTAATCATTTTTACATTACTTCTTATGGGAAAGGTTGGTTTGGTATACGTCCTATTCGGTATAAGTCCAAACATCAGGAACCAATTAAGGTCATATACCAAGGTTCCACTGTACTGTTTTTATGATATGAATTTTAAATTATCTATTTGTGATACACTGCTGCTACATTTTTTATTCAATAAAAACCTAATAAGCATACTTAAATAGAAAATTCTATTTTAAAAAGCAACAATTTTTCCTATTTCTCTGTTTCTCTTATTAAACAATTCATTCCTGTTCTGTCAAATTATTAATTGTAGGAAAGATCATATTCAATTTATAAATTGATTAAATTATTTTTTATATATATAATGTGTCTCTTGAATTTATCAATTTAATTATGAATTTGAGTGCTCTACATTCCGTAAATCAACTTAAAAAAAATCTTTACTTTTTTATATATTCTAAAAATCAATAAAGATTAAATATATATTTAAGTTTTCCTCAGTATAACTATAAAAATTTATTTTGTTTCTATGATTGTATTAATTTAACTGTTGTTCATAATATGAATTTATGATCTGTAACTGCAAAGATATTTAAGAGAAATAATACAGATAATCTTTTATTCAAGTAATTTGGATGCAAAATTTGTTTTATAGAAAGTTTTGTAATTTTCTTTCTCAAAGATTTTGTGACTTCACTATTTCAAAAATTAGATTTAATATACCTGTACAGTACATAACTAATAATATCAATAATCTCTAATTATTTATATTGAAACCAAGTTTGAAAATGGATAAAAAATGTTCATTAAGTAATTTAATTAAATTATCGACCTTAGATCAAATAAGTTATATATCTTGTTTAAACATATTATTGCTGGTGAATTCATTATTATATTGGAATTTACAATTATTTGTTTTTCATAAACTAAATGCACTTTTGCCTTTTTTTGAAAATTTTTATCAATTGAAATGAGGCATTATTGGGGAATATCATAGTGTTGATTACATACAAAATTGAAACATTATTCAAATAATTGAATTAACAAGAATTGTTTTTGCATATATAATTATGTGAAACTTATTCAAGAAATTTGCAAATATAAAATTATTTCAATATAGGGAAATGTTAGTTTTAATTTAATTAAGTGGATGAAAACTATTATGTAATAGAAAAATGAAAAATTTATAAAAATTTACAGGAATTTACTAATGAACTAATTGATGTTTAATAATACATTTTTGGGGAATTCAGTGAATGAATTTCAATATATTTTTTCCTAATTAAGCGATGTAAACTATTAATGCGCACACTATAAAATATCATAACTTATTCATTTCTAAAACAAGGCTTCCAAAGATTTTGGACCCTTTTCTCATGAGTTTTCAGTCCTGGTTTCTTTGAACATAAAAAATTCATTATATGAAAGATTCAATCCATTAAAACACTATTATAAAAAAATTTAAAGTTTTTATCTTTCTTGATCCATCAAAAAAATTTTGTTTTTATAACAAATTAACAAATATTCCTATAATCTGTATCAATGTTCTATAAATGAAAAAAAAATATTAGTTTTAACAGAATAAATAGTATTTTATTAAGATATTACTTATTAAGTTAGAAATACTTTTTGTTAAAATATTTTAAAATATTTTAGTTCTTAAAAGATTAAAAACTTGGCATGAGAGAGAAACCAAGTGAAACTGCACATTTGTGAATTGTATTATTGAGAAAGAACAGTACTGTTGTAGAAAATGATCATTTATTATATGTAGAAATATTTGACTTGTTTGAATTTAAAGAAATAATAATAGAATAAAGCATTGAAAAACGAAAATGAACGTTTGAGAATGAAAAGAATGTTAACACATACACATACTATCTGCAATGCACAATGATTGATTTTTGTTTTTACTTAGAATATCTTTGGACTATTAAGTTTTAAAATTGTTTTATTACAAAGTAAAGATAGTATTACATTATTATGCACAATGATATCATATTAAAAATTTTTTAAACTAATAATTTTGTTTTTGTTTTGATGAATCTATTTATACAATTTACTTTCTAACTAAATTTTAATTATTTAGTAAAAATGTGTAATATCAAATTTCATAAGATCATATTTTTCAGTTTTATAAAATAAAAAGTATAAACTTATATATTTATGATATGAAATAAATAATTCAGTTTATTAAGAATTATAGAAAATTTTTCTTTTAACTAGACCTACTTGTCTGGTTAATTAAAAGAAAATTATAAATCAAATATATTGATCAAACATTTAGTGGATGTAAAAAATTAACAACTATTTGGATATAAAATACAATCAAATAAATAAAAATTAATAATCATAAGATGTGGTTATAATTTATGAATAAAACTAAGATGATGTGGATTGCCAATTGAAATAACTCTTTTGAAGACTTTGGATTTGAAAACTAATTTTTAAGAGACTACTATTTAAGTATAGTAAAACAAAAAATTTGTTTTTCTGATATAGATCATAGCCTATGGTGGTCTGTTGAAATTACAATTTATACTCATCAACTATTTGATGTAAATATAATTAAACACCAAACATTTACTGAGCCTACTATTAATTTAATATTCCCTGAGGATGGCCCATTAAAAATAGGCTGAAAGCATTTGAATATTTAATTAATAGTAAGCTCAGCAAGTGTTTGGTGTTTGATTATATTTGTAAGTAAACAGCTGAGGAGGTGAGGATAGTATTTGATATAATTTTTCAATATCTAATGGAAATTGAGAAGAATCAGAAAAGGGTATTTTCCTAATCTTAAACTATAAAAATCAAGATTGTTATTTTTTAAAATGTGAACTTGTTAGTTTCAGGATCAGAATTTTTATTGCTAAACTAAATTTGATGTTTGAAAATAATTTGAAGAATGCTATTGATATTAACAGTATTTACAATAAATTTGTAACATAAATGATTTTCTTTAAGTTTCATTAATTTATAAAAAGAGTTTAATGATGAAAAGTAGGAAGCTTTAAAGAGACAAGTTAAAATTAATGTTCAAAACTAATCCAATTTTCAGGGAAGTTAGGATTTATATAGCTTTTTAATAATTGGCCAGAAGTAAGAATTATTATTGTAGAATGGTTTAATAATCCAATTATGTTTACATTTAGAATTTGCTGTTATGTATAAATGTAATACGATCCTTTTTATCATTTCAACTATAGAGTTTATGAAATGACATTTTATCACTCATAGGAGTTATTCATTACATATTTCAAGAGCATAAAGCTTAGAACATGCTAATAAAATCTTAAAATATCAAAGAGCAATACAATACAATACAATGCACATTCATTCTCTCTACTGCTTGGACTGCTACAGATAGATTGGGACCTTATTACTCTTGTCTTGGCATTCTTTCTTATAAAATTGTAATCTTTTAATTAAGTTTGATCACACTGCAGCTGTAATCAATTACAGGTATACCTCAGGTTGCATCGTTTCGAGTTAAGTCATTCTCGATTATATGTTGTTTGTCAAAAAAAATACATGGAAAAATGAAAATCAAAAAGTTCAAGTCATTTTATTTGACTTTATGTCTGTCTGCCATAAATATTTAAGTCGTAATATCACTATAAAAGCATTAAAAGTACATAAATTCAAATTAAAATATGTACATTTCCAGTAAATATTAATATAATCATCATAAATCCTAGCGAATGAAATATGAAAACCTCTGACTGTGTTGTTGTCTTATTTAGCAGTCTTTAAGAACTCAATATTGGCATTTTCCATGGTAGTTCCAATATCTACTGTTTAGTGTTGTTGTCAGTGCCACTCTATATTGGTAAATTTAACACAAATTAGTTTATTTTCTACTGTTGCAAAATAATTTTAATAGCTGTATTTGTTATTTAACCTTACAAAATCATCATATTTTATAATGTCTTAGAGCAAACCACAATCACAAATAGTCTGCGATGTACTATAAACATCGCAAAATTGTAAACATGTATATTTACAAGTATGTTTGTATTGTACAGTACATGTATTCAAAAATTTAGATTACTTTTTTCCTCTACTATATTAAAAACTAAAATTTATTTTTTTGTAAGCTTAAAATAGATTCTTATTAACCATATATTATTAAAAATGCATTTATAAATAAAATACAGAACTGGGAATGGTTATTTGTGGTTTAGCCTAGTGACAAGTAAATTTGACTTAAGTCGTTTTTCAAATTAAGTTGCCTCTCCTGGAACAAATTACTGACATAAGACAAGGTATATCTGTATCTAGTATAAGAAATGGAAAAATTCATACTCTAGAAAAAGTATTTTTTTTTTATTTGTTTGACATTAGAATTGTTAAAAGGAGACATCTAGATTGCAAGCATTCTAATTAGTATAGTATATATTTTAGTCTGAAAAACATTGAGCCAATTTAATAAAATAATCTCTTCAATAGCCTAAGAAAAATTAGAGAAGAAAAATTAAGAAATATTAGATAAGGAAATGCCAACCCCATATAAACATGGGAAATGTGAGGATAAAGCAGAATCTCTTCAATAGCCTAAGAATAATTTTTAGTTGATATTTCGAAACTAAATTTACAAATCTTGGAAATTCTTAATTTCTTCTATCAGATTAGGAAATTTTCTCTTACTAAATGAGATTTTTAATATACACTTGTATGATATGTAATATAGCTTAAAATTTTTTCAAATACTACATAGAATTTCTTACTGTTAAATGTTTTTTATAAAATAAATTTTCTCTTGGAGATATTCATGAAACAATGAAAATACTCAACCAACAAATCAGCTTTCATTCTGAAATAAATTCTAAAAATAAACATAAATGTTTATAATATGCCTAAAATGTGCATATAGGAGGGTCCATACATCCCAATTTAGGCAGAACACTCCCACATTTGAGCTTCATATCTTGCTGTCTTCCAAGTTTTTGTGGGATACACAAATGTCCTGCTTTAGAAGCAAGTTGTAATGAGTGTCAAAAACTTTCATGAGGAACAGCCTGCTGGATGACACTAAATCTATTGCATAGGATGCATTGACAGTCTATTGAACAGTTTGTTGCAAGATGGAATTAGTCTTGCACATGTACATAACTAATATAAGCCAATACAATATAATACAATACAATGTAATACAATGTATACAATATTGTATACAGTATTGTATAATACAATACAATGTAATACAATATAATATAAGCCAATACAATATAATTCAATATAATATAAGCCAATACAATATAATCCAATACAATATAAGCCAATACAATAGCCAAATTTAGCTTGAGTATTACCACTGAAGTTGCCATCTGATGGCTGCTTCTGTCTTCTGGGACTAATGTACTTACTGAAAGGCTTTCATGTGAATACTATATGGACAAGCAAGAAAACTAAACTGATTGTTGCAATATTGAAGACTATGCTTCTGACAAAATGTAATGTTGATGCCGCCAGTACTGGGAACTTTCCAAGAAATTGATTGGGCATTCACACAGCATGCAGATCATATGTGAAAAATTCACTCATTGGTAAAATATTGTGCAAGAAATGTACTTCCAGCAGAAGCTGCAGTTCTGATCATATCAGCTGTTATGTAGCAGTTGGATTGAAGTGAGTCATGAGACAATTTGAATTTACAATTGTCACAATTCAGTTTTTGTTCTATTCTAGTAACCAGCTTCAGTTTCCACACTGGTTATTGTCAGTATAAACTTGCAAGTAACAGTGTTACTAGTACAGGAAGTTTAAAAATTAATGTCTTAATAAAGATTTAAGCAGCTACTGATCTGAAAAGAAGAAATTTGTCATTTTTCTTTCTTCCATTTTTATTTCTTGCATGGTTATGTATCTCTAGTTGACTTGCTGTTAATGTAGACAGTAAGGTGCAAAGCAAGCTGGGTAAAGCTATTGAGGAGTGAAGATGGAGTCATATAAATATCCATACCTGGAAAACATGAAGTGTCCTGCTTTGGCTCACAAAAAGTATGGCTACTTTGTGTGTGTGTTTTCCCCCTCTTTCTGCAATATATACAATGTTATTGTTTTTATATTTGTTTTTGTTTATCTACTATGTTATAATTTTAAAATTATATACAAAAACCTTTCTAATAATAATTTACTTCATTTTAATCACTTTGGTTTATCTGATACTGTTTTAATGCCATACTATACAGTATATTAAAATTATTTAAATTTCAGTTTTAATTAAAATTTAAACCTGAATATAAATATATATTGTCAATACCTATAATATTCTGTTTCAAATATCTTTTCATTTGAAACAAACTATAGATTTAGATATTTAAAAATAGATAAATGTTGCTATATATATGTATCTCGTGAAGTGTAATACAGTAGTTGAAATGAAAGAAGACAAAAGGTACTTAGATATTGTATTTAGATTGTTAATTCAAATAATATAATAAAAGATTATCTGTATAAAGATATGATGAAAACTCAACAGAAATAGAATTGTGTAATAGTTATATAAATTGAAATACTTAAATATTATATTCTATTAAGTTATAGTAAACCTTTATTATGAATCTTTGAGAACTTTATATGATCTGTTGTTGCTGTTATCTCCATCTACTTAGTCCATTCTCCTTTCAGAAGATTTGTTATTGCTGGTCAGTTAGTCCACCTAGAATTACAGTGTATCCATCATTCCACTAGGACAAAACATTGAGGAATATACTTGATAGAAATTAATTTTGTCAGTTTCTTATGAATACAAAAAATAATAATAAGTTTGCTTATGGTGCATTTGGTGAACAGCAGCACCACAACACTTTAATGAAGTGGTTGGCTAAACTAGTCTTACATGACATCACTGTCAGCACTTTCTTGAAGCAGTTTGCCATTGTTCAAGTAGATATGTATTCCATTGCATTAAAGTGCTTTAGTACAGCATATTTTGACCATTCTGTCTGTTAATCTTAAAAATAAATGAAAACAAATTTAAAATTCAATGAACAATCTTCAATATAATTAAGAGCAGAATAGTAATAGAGGATTACAAATACAGAAATATACCACACACATCATGCTTCTGAGCTTTGAATCACTATTACAACATCTGTCACTTGAGGAACCAAACATGTCTAGTCAACCTTATGGCTGAAGCTGAAGTCACATTTTATACACTTAGGTTCTCTGAATGTGCCTGTATCAACACAATAAGCCAAATTAGCAATACAGCATAAGTTTTCTGGCTTAATGCTTTCACAATTGTGAACAAATAAAAACAAATGATTGAAGTAGCCACATTAATCATTTAGTACTGAAAAACAAGTGAAATGAATACATAAATGCTTCTATTTGTGATGACAACCAGTAGCTTCATATACTGCATATAAAAGTATATCTGAATGTGCTGTTTAGTTCTTATACAGAATACAAGGTCATAAACCATTACATTCTCTTTATGTGAGCATATATAACTTGCAGTTTTTTGGGATGCCTAAAAGAATTGGTATATGAAAATTACTTTCAGTTTTGTTCTGGTGTTAAGATGGAAAATCCCATATTAACAGTTATACCAGTTACCTTCAATGGATTTTCTATAATTTATTAGATACTAAAGATGCATTGAATTGAAGAGTCCACTTCCAGTCATTACTGTAGTAAAGTATTTTACCTTTTAATGAAGGAGGGAGAAGAAAAAATTTTACTAACTTGTCTCCTAATCTTGACATTTCTTTTGGGAATATTTTTAAAGGTGTCACCCTGTATAACCATCATTATTTTCATTTTTTTTCATATAGCAATTTTGTTTTATTAATATATCTTCATGTATTTCGTCCATTCTGTTAATACCATTTGAGTTTGTCTATTGCTAGTAATTTTAACTGCCAGGTAAGTTGGAGTTTGCCTAGCGGTTAAAATTTAAAATCATTTATTGATAATCATTTTAGTAAGCACAGTAATTTTCTGTAACAGGTTTTTGAAGGACAAATCATAAATGAAAAAATATAGTTCAGATTTTTTACTGTACATTAAAAAATGCCATGCTTAGAGAGTTGAATAACAGAAATAACCAATCATGTATTTTAATATACAGCTAATCAGAAAATTATTTTGCTAAAACTTAAATGTTTTTCTGACTGTAATTAGAAGTTATCATGAAAAATATTCTGTAATAGTTTTTTTCTAAATATAATATATATATAAAAATTGACAAAAATTGATGTTTCTTTTATGATGATCATAATAAGTTTGTAAAATAAGATGCCTTTATTTCCAAATAAATTGAATTTTTTTTTACTAAATTTATTCAAACTTAGTGTTATTAAACATTCCCTAAATATTTTAAAATAATTATAATGGCCCTTATGTATATTAGTCCATAAATGATTTAACAAGATAAGTTTTTTTTTCAGAAATACATCATTTACTAATGAGTTTTCCTGTATTCAAAGTAAATGTAAAATATTAATTAACACATTTTTCCTTTTTTTTTCTATAAAACAATAAAAAGAATATGTAAGTGAGAGAGGTTTACTATATTGATAAGTTATATACTTCATTTTTCCTTTGTATTTTACACTAAATGATTGTATGAAAAAATTTCCAACAATAATAGGTATTTCTTAGTTTTTATCATCAATTTTTTAAATGCAATTATCTTCTAAAATTTCTTTTAAGCTCTTATTTATGGCTCAAATTGACACTGCTTTTGAATTTTAAACTCAACTTATTTGAACATTTGTTTTTTTTATACATAATGAAAAAACTCCAGTGAGTTGAGTAACTTTCCCAGCAATAAAGTTAAAATTGTGTGTGGTGCCATCTGTTTTCAGATTTTATTTTTTAACATTTTTATAGTATTCATTGTTATAAAATGACAAAAAGCTTAATTTTGAAGATAAAGATAAGTTTTATGTAAATGGAAATGCTAATAAGTAAAATCTTAAGTTCAACCCCACTCAAGATACAACATGATTCCCCTGTCTCACCACTCCACACCCTTTAACCATCAAAATTTAATAGCATTAATTCCCTAATACTCAAATCTCCCTGCAAAATTTCAGAGATTTTTGACAAGAGGCATAGGAATTATTAAGCTTCAAAGTGGATAAACAAAATTATGCCATGCTTACAACACACACACACACATCCAGACATACAGAAAAACCCCAATGTTTTTTTCCTCCACATTTCAAAGTTCCCTGAATCAAAAAATGTAAAAATATTGGGTTTTTTTTTACTGAACTCTATATTTTCCCCCTGTTATATACAACAGCCAGAAAATTAAAATTAAATAAATAAAGCATTCAAATATTCAAAGTCTAGTCTTTAATAAATTGGAGTTTTGAGAAGGGATTTACTCTGAGAGATGTTTCCTAGCATGTAATACATCAGTACATTTTATTGCACTATTATTATTAATCTAACTAAAACCAGGATTTAATAGTGCATTAAAATACAAAACTTTTTTGTAGGAAAAGAAATTTTTCATATACATTTAAAGGAAACAATTTAGAAATTACTGTTTAACACTACCAAATTGATACTTAATGTATGTTTGTTTGTAATATAGCAGGGATAGCCAAACCTTGTCATGATAGGCACTGTATACTGTGTATACAATACCTATCATGAGAGCTGTATCCTATATTGGAACAATATTTTATGTATAACACCTAAGTAATATTGTGTGTGTATATATATAAAGAATAAAACCAAAGCAGGATCCCTACCTAAGTAAAAAGGGTAGGCGTAAATAAACAGGAGCCACAGTAAGAATCTAGAAGAGCTAGTTTGGCCACCATGGTAATATAGCATTAGGTAACTTTTAAAGTAAATATAATCAAAGTGCAGAATATTAAAGGTAGATTTAACATAAAATGTTTTGTATTGTAAATTGTTGTTTCATCATATCTTTTTCAAATAAAACTTAAAAATGTGTACCATAATAAAAGAAAAATTTGAAATTGTTTCAGTTCAGTTGAAAATAGAATCAATTGAACTAAACAAGAACTGATCTGAAAAATATTTGAATTTTTTAACATAGTGGTGATGTAAGTATAAAAAAAATATATAACTGGAAATTGAATATTACTTGATTTTAAAACATGATCAATTTTTTGGACTATGGAAATTATACATGATCCTATTGTTACTGGATCATGCATAATTTTACTATGCTTGGTATGTTTGCATCTGATTTGATTTTACTAAAATATTAGTTTACTTGACATATTTAAAAAAAAATGTTCAAACAATGCTCCACAAAATAAACATTAATATATTTTATTTTAAAATTGTAAAGTAATTTTCTTCCTCTAATAATGGGAGACATGATTGCATCTATTCAGATTTCTAACAATGGAGCCTAATATGTTCTTAAATTTCATTTAATATCAGAATATAGCAAATTATGCTTATGTTCCAGTAAAAATTAGTAATGAAACTACGTAATTCAAAATAAATCATGTTTGTGTTTGCTATTCTTTTTGTCTGTAAACATTTTGATTATAACAATTAGCGTTTTAAAATATATAATTTTATTTTTACAGATTACTTCATAGTTTTTCAAATAATTAAATTACAATCTTGAATAACAAATAGTTCAGATATTTATCACGATCAGTTCTTGATAAATTTATAACAATTTTATATCATTAATTTGCTTGTATTTTACATTTAAATTTTATATTCCTAGCAAACTTTGTCAATATAAATGTTTATATATAAAATTGTAAATCTAAAAAATATATACAGATAGACTATTGTTTCTTTTATTTTGTTTTATTCTTGATTACTATTTAATAAAATATATCAAATCAACTTTTAAAATTTAAACTATGCAAGCATAATAACATCAATTTTTCAAATGCAACCACCATAAATATTCAGAACTATGACTATTATAATTAAAAGTTTTCTTTAATGTCATGTTTAACTGATGCTTCTTAAAATATGGTATATTTTTTTCAGTTCTTAATTTTATAAAAACAATTTTAAATATTTATGAAGATTTTTTAATATTTAAAAATAAAAAAATAAAGCTACTAAAAGCTGCATAAAGCTTATCAGCCTGAATAATTTTCTGTCATTTAGCAAATTTTAAAGAACATTTGTCAGAGTTCTGTTTTTTGATTCTTTGGGAAATTAAAATTCATATTTTTAACTTAAAAAATTACTGATAAATCTTTTTATTCAATAACATTATTTATAAAAATACAGAGAAGATATTTTTTTTTATTGAATATTATTTTTGCTTATCTATTTTATTTTGAATATTAGCTATTAATTTGATTGATGACCTGTTTATTGTATTTACAAATTACTACATTATCTGTTAATTAATATATTAACTATATAATATATTATTATTTATGTATTAACAATATATAAACATATTATTATTTGTATTCACATGAATAATTCTAAATCTGATTAGCTATTTTATTTTTTAATTTTTCTTAATTGTTTTGTTTCACAAGAACATGAACACACACATTCACATTCTCTCACATTCACACACTCAATTCACAAATTCACATTCACACTTATTCACATACACATTTACTCTCTCTCACCACACCTATTCTCTTGCACACCTTCAGAATCTTTTTTCCTTCAATAACTTCAAAAGACATGTTAGTTTCAGATTGGCAATAAAAACATTCTTAATTGAAAATAGTTACTTAGAAAATCTTTTTTATATTTTCTTTGGAATAATAATTTATACATTAATCAAAGGTATATGAAAATTACTTTCAGTTTTGTTCTGGTGTTAAGATGGAAAATGCCATATTAACAGTTATACCAGGTACCTTAATGGGTTTTCTATAATTTATTAGATACTAAAGATGCATTGAATGGAAGAGTCCACTTCCAGTCATTACTGTAGTAAGGTATNCAGCAGATAAAAATTTCATGAATTGTTAGCTACTAAATTATTTCTAGCAATTTGACTAAATTTCAGTATTATATGAATACTATGTTAAAACAGGAAAAAGTAATATATATATATATATATATATGCTATAGCCATATCCATGAAGCAAGGTCTTTTGTTCACAAAGGGACTCCACATCATTGCAATAGTAGTATAAGTTGTTTAGCAGTGTAGATAGGGAGATCTCTAGAAATAGGTGCCATAATCGTGGCAAATAGGTGCAGTGTTTCCATTATACATTAATTTTTTGGCAAGGACCATGGATGCTTGTCCTTTCCTAATATCTTTCAAGATAGACTCACTGAACACAGGAATGTGCAATAGGTACTGCCAATGTAAAAAGTGAGGTCTTCTTTCTTGTTTAGCATCAATGTAATTTTGTACATGCTAACTGATAATTTATTGGAATTACATCTTTTTATTTCTGACTAAGTTATAGAAGGATTATAGTAATTTTAACTTTTTAATTTCTGAAGTATTTGTCATAGTATCTACAGTTTGAATGTCTCCTTGACATTTTCCATTCTGTCAGTAAGATCTGGTGATGGATTATGTTTGTCCCAAGAAACATTTAATTTAAAATCTTGGACTCCTCCAGTTATTTTAAAGTTGTGCTATTCTTTTTACTTCCTGTATTCCTGTTATCTACTTAAAATTATTTCATTTTTCTGTGCATAAAACATTTATCAAATTCAAACTTATTTTATGAAGGGAAAAATTAATTTTGTCTTAAAATGTAGTTTGAAAGTCATGTTGTATCTTGGAATTGGATTAGTGGCATAGAATCAAAGAAATGTTTTTATTTAGTTTTGTGCATAGATTTTAAGATACTTTTCTTCTATACATTATATCATATTTTAAAGGCAAGAAGTAATTAGCAGGATTAAAGCCTTCAGAATGGATTGAGTAAAGCATTAATTTTTAATTTAGCTTACTAATACTTGCAACTTTAAGACTACATCATTTTTAAATAGTCAGACCATGAATTTGTGAATTGCTAGTTGCTAGACTATATTTGATTGTATTTATTTATTTATGCTGTTAAAATAAGATTTTTCCATCCTCTTATTCAATTATTGAAGTTTTAAATAGTTACAATTTTATTTATGAATTTATTTAGTATCATAAAAAAATAACATGTCAAATTAAAATCTAGCAGTGTGGTTATAACAAATTAAGAAGCCAATATTTTAAATAATAAACAATTACAATGAATTTTTTAAATTTTATAATTATAAATGGTTCCATTTCACTAGAGAAGAGTAGATACATGTAGCTACATCTTTCATACTCTGAATAAATAGTGGAACATTTTTTTAAAAATATACAATAGTTTGTTACAAATTGAAAACTAGGAAATTGTTTCTCTCTAACCTCAATATTTTTTATATTAGGTAAATATTTAATAAGCTATTAGTTACAATAAATAAATTTGTTTCTTTATTATAAGATTTAGCAATAAAATAGAACACATCTGTAATTTAATATTTTAATTATACTTTGTCATGTATAAAATAGACATTGGACATATAGACATTGTGATTCTATTTGGTCTTGCTGTACAACATGGACTTGGTATGCATTTCAGTATTTTTATTCTCTCCTCAGCAAACTATAATATTATCCATATGTCAAATTTATATTTAGATACCAATCTGCAATTTATCTCTAATTAGGGATTAGTTACATACCTAAGTTCTCTGAATTGCAAGTGACACTCAGAACATCTCAATATAAAGAATTACAATAGATCATTAATTAATGCTTTATATTGTTCTCTTAATTATCATAAAATTAAATGTTAAACTATTATCTACAGTCTTTATACATAAAAACTTTACTATTTACCTATCTAATATGAAATTAATTTGAAGACAGTCTGTCCAAAATTGGTAACCATCATTTATTCACTTCTTGTGTTCCAGAATACAAACATTTGACAGCCACATTTGGTTTTTTAAAGGAATGTTTTTAAACTTGATGGCCAAGCAGCCTAAAAAAGAAAGGTCATGTCATCAAATGTTTGTATTCTGGAACACAGGAAGTGAATAAATGGTGGTTACTAATTTCAGAAATATTTTGTTTTCAAATTAATTTTTATAAAATATCCATCTGACAAAATTCTACCATTGAAACCTTTTTAATATATTTATAAAGTAAAACTTTTAAAAAATAAACTGTTGGGTCTAAAAGTTGTCTTGGCAGCATTATTGTACTCTTCAACACTCCTAAGGCAATCTTAACATCACTGTTCTTACTTACACTATATCTACAATTCACATAATTCTGTACTGAAGTTTCCAAAAAAATATTTTTACACATCTTGTTCTAGTTTAATAATTTTTTTCTTTTTTGATTATAATAAAAAAACAATTTATTGAATATTTGATATGTAAGTTTTGCATTTATTGAATTTTTATGATATAATTTTTTTATATTTAATGTGTGTTTATAAGAATTTTTCTTAATCATTTGCTTATAAAAATCGTATTAAATTATTTAATTATAATCTTATTAATCTTCAAACAAATTTAACATGATGTTTCTTCTCTGTATTTTTTTTATTCATATTAAAAATTTTAATTATGTTGATTTGATATATAAAAATAAATATTTCTAAAGATATAAAAAAATTATATATTGGTAATTTACATATTTTATTAATGTATTTCATATTTAACGATATTATATAATATCTTTAGATATTTCAAAGATATTCAATAATTTTACTTTAATGTAAATGCATAATTTAACAATGTGAGATTTTTTTTCTTTCTTCAGATGATTTCTTGATGTTTGCTGGTTGTTTTTGTAAAATTTCTATATTTGCATGTGTTTAAAATTTTAGATGATATTAAATTTTCATTACAGTAATACCCAGAGTTACATAACATGTGACTTGCATAAATTCTCAGTTACATAATATAGATAGATTTATACTATCCATTCAGACATGTAATGGTAATGTTCAGTTTCCAATCAAAGATCTATTGAATGGTTTTACATGCAATTGTTTATATATAGCAGATAGATTCTGTTCAGATAGGTACCAGTTCACAGAAGGCACTTCTGGCATTCTTTGCTAGAATGTATTGTCTGAAATGATGTGTGTTTGAACCTGTTGGAACAAGAATAAATAGAGAAAGCCGGATAATATGAATTATATTCAAACAGCTTTTGGCAATATTGTTGCACCTCAGATGAGATTAAACACAAAGTTCAATCTCATCTGAGGTGCAACAATATTATAAAAGTCATGAATTCCAAAAAGCTAATTGAGTGTGTTAAAGGGTTTAGACTTTTGTATGGTCAAGATGATAATATAGTAACAATGAAGAATAGTAAGCAGCCTGGAAAGAAATTATTCTCTGGAGTAGTCTCCATAAATCTTCCTTTTCTTGTCATTGTGGTGTTCATAAGATGTTGACATTTTACTGTGTTCTCATCGTCATCCAATAGCAACACTTCTACACAAATCTTCAAAAGATAAATGATCAAACATTGCAAAACAGTCATAGGTGAAAATCTATCTCTGTATTGTCTGTACCCATGTCTGAAAGAATGGTGCGAATATATACATGTTGGATGACATCTTTGTCAGAACATTACTGTTCATCTCTGAATGGATAGGGTAAATAACCTTTATATGTATAAAACTGTTAAACATTTGGGGTCTTTTATATATTTTTGAGACAATTTTTATTTAAATTTTAGATTACTGATATTGAGATAATGTTTATTTTAATTAATATGTTGTTGTTCAGTTTTTTCATTACCTGCTAACAGGTTGCCAACTCTCCTGGATATGTTGGGAGACTCCCATAATTTAGTAAAAATTTTCAAGTTAGACTCCCAAATTGATGTCTATTCTTCCTGTATTTACTCAATCTGATGATCAACTTTTGGCTTTTATATTAAAACAAACTAAAAAATAGGCATATGCTCTTCTCAAACTGCACTTTCAAAATAACTACACTTTACCAACCTTTAATATGCAGTCTATGTTATTAACGTAATCTAACGTCTTCAGTCAATTGACCTTTAACGACAATTGATCATTAATGAGAACATTCATTTCAAACAGTAAAATTTTGTTATTGTACTTTAAATCGCATATACAGTATATGAGTGTACCAAAATCTTAAATGTTTGGGGCCTCCAAATCTTAATCTGGCCCTATTTATGATACAAATTTATTGTTTAAAATTTTCAGATTTGCAGATAAAATTCTAGTTATTTTTAAATGTTTGATATAAATTAATGGTATCAAAACAGAATGTAAACACCAATTTTAAAAATTGCCTGTGATATTGAAACACAATGAATATCTTTGAATTTTTGGATTGAATTAACAATAAAGTATTAATATTTTACTGTTAAATTATTTTAAGTATTGTTTTAACTAATTTCTTAAAATTGATATGAAATACATTAAAATATGATAATTTTTTAAAGAGTTTAAATATAATTAATATTTTAATTGCTATGTTTTTGAAATTTCTTAATATGTTGTGGAGAAATTATTTTTAAGCCTTGAAGTTTTTCAAATGAAAATATATTTTCATTTGAAAAATTTTTGCTATGTATACACAATGTTTGCATGAAAATCTATTCTGAGAATAAGAATTTTATTTGCTGTTAATTGTGTGCCTTACAAAGACTTGCTAAACTGGCTATATTGTAGAGCAGTGCTTCTCAACCACTGTGCCGCGGCACTTTAGTGTGCCGCGAAATTTCTGAAGTGTGCCGCCACTGATTTGTCCCGAAATTTCTGAAGTGTGCCGTTTCCGCGACACAAAACATTTTGTTTACTTTGTAATGCAATTTCCTTTTATATTTCATTGAAAATTCTTATCGTATGCTCTTTTTACAAAATATATTATAGGTACAGTACATCCCTCAATTAATGAAGTAAAATTTTTTACAATTTATCTTATTGTTAGTGTGCCGCCAAATTTTTAAAGTACTAAAAGTGTGCCGTGACGAAAAAAAGGTTGAGAACCACTGATCTAGAGGCTTGGCAAATGGATTTGGTGCAGTGTTGTTAATTGTATTGTTATACTCTTAGTGATGTAGTATGCATGCTTCATGTTGTTTATCCTAAAAAAATTAATATGTAACTATAGTTAAAAATTATGTTGATAACCCTGTTAAAAATTTTAGTTATAGTTAAATATTGGATTATTTAAAAGTTTAAAACAATAGTGTAAATTATATTAAGGTTTGGAAATATCTTAGAATTTTAAATTTAATTTAAAGAAAAATATATTAAATTTTAATTAATTAAAGTATTTTGTATAAATAACTAATGCCAAGAAGTATGTAAGGTCTTTATGTACTGTAAGTAGAATTGTAGACTTCTATTAATTAATTAATATATTATAAAAGTTACTTTAAAAAAAAGTTTATTTCAGTAACATTTGTTACAAATTTATCTTATGGATTCTCCTAAAAACTTTTTTTTAAATAGCATTCAGAAAGATTGTTTTTATTTGAATTCAATTTTATTGACAAATATCCAAAAAAATAGAAAATAGAAAATAATGGACAGAAAGTGTAATTAAAATTTTGTTACAAAGTAAAATAATTAATCTAAAATAAAACAAAGTTCTTAAAAAATTATATTAAATGTAATTAAATTTTTATTTTAAAATATGATCTCAAAAATTTCTTATAAATTTTAAAATCTTAAATATTTTTTCAACGAAAATAAAATGATATTTTCAAACTTTGAAAAATTTATCTATAATTTTTTTTAAACTGCTGTACATTATTTAAAAACAAATATAGTCTGACATTGACTTGCTTGTTTTACTCAACTTTTTGTATTTAATAATTTGATGAATCTCCAGTCTGCTTAAATAAATAAATTTGATGTTTCATTTAATGGATCAACACAAGCTAAAAATAATTTAATACTTTCTGATATAGATGTATAATGACAAGCAAGTTATCTTAAACTCAGATAAATTTTTAATGCAAAATTTCAAATAGTTCTTAAATGTTTTTCTGGTTTAATTATATTCACACCAGAAAAGAAACTAGAACAAAAAAGTCTTTCTTCAGTAATACATCACACAAGGAACAGTTGATTTATGTTTTTTTATTAAAGGAAATGCATTTTGGGTCTTAATGACACCTTTTCAGTCCTTAGACTTTACAGAAAAAGAGATATGGATTACATTATATGGAAAAATATGTATAATATTTTAACAAAATTTTTTAAAAATAACTTACATGGTTGATTGTTGGTTACAATAGACATTAGTGAGTATGTTGGGTAATTGACTTAGTAATCAGTTTACAGTATTAGGGTTGCTGCAGAGTTTGGATCATCTTTGAGACTGCGGTTGCATTTATAGAATGAAGTTGTATCTATATGGGAGGGCAGGGTAGGTTCTCTAGATGGAGGCCATCTGGGAGAGGTGGGGTGGGATGGAATCACACGTGGATACTACCTGTTAGGGAGGAGGGGTTTCCAGATGTTAGATTGTCATTTAAGTTCATTTATAAGTTTTTATTTTCATGATTTCAAGGTGTTCATATAATTTCCTTTTTATACTATTTTTTTCTATTCTGAATATTTTTAGATTATTAAGTGAGATCTTGCAACCTTCACTATTGCAATGTATGGCTACGGCAGAAATAGTGTAATTAAATTTTAATAGTGCATGAATGTTCTTTTAATCTGATTTTTAGGGTTCTTCCAGTTTCACCTATGTATTGGTAATCTGGTTGGCAGCTGCAGGATATTCTATATATGATGCTATTTTGTTGCATTATGTCAATATTTTGAATAATATTTTTTTGGTTATTAGTAATTTTTTGATATTATTAGTAAATACAGGGGCTAGAGTTATGTTTGTGGTTTTAATAGTTTAATTTTTTCGAAAATTGTGGGGATATAAATTTTTTTAATATGCCATTTGAGTTGGTATAATATTTTTTTGGGTTGTGGTGGGGTTGGTGCTGGTAAGCCAGTTTTCAAGTATCTTATTTGGATAGTCGTTTAGTTGAAAGATTTTTATAAATAAGGGCTATTTCTTTAGTTTGTTCAAGGTAATTGCTTGTATGTGTGTTAATTTTGGTGATATATTTTTCTTGATATACATAGGTGTACTGGAATGATAGTTAATGACTTTCCTTACATTACATGGTTTAATATACTTTTTAAAACTTAAGCTGTTATGATATCTTTGGACAGTGATGTCTAAATGGTAAATTGTTGTTATGTTCAAGTTCTATATCAGAAGTTATGTAGGTTACTATATTATTGGCACATTTAAAGATGGTTTAAAAGTTGGTTAAAATAGTGTCATAAATTATGAAGCAGTCATCTACATATCTATTGTATTCTATTATGCCTCTGAGGTTTCTAATATGGTCTATTTTTTCATACATAATTCAGCTAGTTTAGGGTCTATACATGAACCCATAAAGATACCATCATATTGTCTAAAAAGTTTTTTATTACAAGTAAAATAATCATTATTTAAAACAAATTGAAGCAGTTCAATTACCCAATTATCACAGTTTAAATTAGTTAAATGTATCAATTATAAAGCTTTTGTGTATAGATGGATACATATTTTTAATGTCTAGTCTTAACATTCTACTGTTAGTATTAATATTGAGTTTTTGGAGGTTGCTAATGAATTGGTCAGTATTTTTAATGCTATAATTAGAATTGTGACATTGATTTAATTTATTCTTAAGGAATTTTTTAAGGTTGTATAAGATGTAAAATTTAATATCTTCTATAACAGCAACTGCACACCGGGATGTATAAAGTAAATATGACGTACCGAACCTATAACCGATGCGTATCTAATTGTTAATTCAACGACAAACGTTTTCCTAACCCCTTCTGGGCTCTTCTTCAGGTGAAAAGCTGGATCGAACAACGAAATTTGAATAAATCCGAACTCTGTTGAATTTGAATCGTTCAGTTTGTTCACTTATTCCATCGTATGATATGCTTGAAAATGTTCTAATTTGACAGTCAATGTTCAATTTAAGAGAAAGATATTAATGTGATACTTAAAAAACGTGTTAGTGATATACACAATTATTTAACATTCTCACATGTTCCCCAGTACCTTTTTATTTTAAGGCTTAATAAATATTTTGCTATTACTCTATGTAGTAGGTTTTACCATGCCATAGAAAGGCAGATTTTTAAGGCATACGACACATCCAATTGTATTAATTCAAGAGACAAAATTGGCCTTTCCATGGCATGGCAAAACCTACTACATACAGAGTAATAGCGAAATAATATTTATTAAGCCTTAAAATAAAAGGTACTGGGGGAACATGTGAGAATGTTAAATAATTGTGTGGAAATTCACCTTGTTGATTGTATGGATAAGATGCTACAAAATGTGCTCTGTGATTATTTTGTGTTTTTTGTGTTAATTTAAGTCGGAGGTTATTATATTTAGTGTTTTTGTATATCGGAGGACAAGGGGATCGACATAACGTCAAGTAGGACTTTTAAATTTCACCCATATTTAAAATTTTGCTTAAAACAGTAATCTTCGGTCATCCGGATATTACGATTTCGATTTACAGGATTCCATTATCGGATTCTATCCGGGACCTCTATAAAACACTGGTCACCAAAATTTGGGGATAATGGATAGAATCCGATAATGGAATCCTGTAAATCGATTTCGATTTACAGGATTCCATTATCGGATTCTATCCGGGACCTCTATAAAACACTGGTCACCAAAATTTGGGGTTCTAGACCCGTTATTTACTGACCTTTTACAGCTACATCCGGTTGGCGGTGGAACGCGAGTTTTAGGCTTCCGGTTGGACCTATCGAAATAATTTTCGGGTATTTCTTTTAGCACCATCTAAGTAATTTTTTCGTAAAATTTATTTTAAATCGGACAGATAGAATTTAAACTATGGCGATTCTTAAACTGAGTTCTAAAATCAGCTTTCCACTGAACGTTGGTTGCCATGGCGAAAGTCATTGACTACTCCAGTTAATTACACGGTTCTATCGCTTTTTCACGACTATTTCTTATTTATTATAGTACTCATTATATATTTTTGGAATCGTGGTGACACTAAGATTTCAAATATTGTATTTATAATACTCATGGCTGATAGTTTACCTATCACTGCAGCGCGTATAGCTGCAAACGCGGTAATTACTGAATTAAAAGAATACATTGCGGAAAATTCACAATGTAGATTTTCGACTCCCCGTCACGCAGACTTTATTTTGGAATGTATGAATAGAGTAATCAAAATCTACGAAGAAAACAGTGTACTGTCTATGCTTAAGGAGATCAACAATAAAATTGATACAATAGGCAATAATAACAATAAAGATGTAATGATTACCCCTTCATATAGCGCAGTACTGAAATCAGGCAAAGCTGTTAACCCGACTGCTGCTAATATCACACTTAAGCAATCTAAAGACGTTCTTCTAATTTATAACAAAGAGAACAATAAAAATAGTGAAAGCACACGGAAAATTATACAAGAACGTGTAAATCCTATCGCATTAGGCATCGGAGTAGAAAGAATACGTCGAATAGGGGGAGGAGGTGTTGCAATACATTTAAACAATAAAACCGACCTAACAAAACTGGAGAATTGCGTACAGGAATCAATACCAGAACTAATAGTCAGGAAACCTAAGAAACGAAATCCACATATTGTACTATACTCTGTGCCTGCACAATTACTACGTGAAGAACTACAAGATTATATATATGAGCAAAATAATATCATACATGAGAATTACTCAGAAATAGACTTTAAGGAACAATTTAAGATAAAATTTAGCATGGGACGAAAAGAAGCTCAATTTCATAATTGGGCGGTAGAAGTTTCACCGCAAATCCGAAAACATCTTCTTATGGTTGGAAAAATAAACATACAATGGTCTCGATGTCGAGTTCAAGATTTTTGCCCTATTATGCAATGTTTTCGTTGCTGTAAATATGGTCACTCCACCAAATACTGTGAACAGGAAATACCTACATGTAGTCAGTGCGCCGGGGAACATACATATAAGCAATGCCCTAATAAGGCTACTAAACCGAGATGTATTAACTGTCATCATAATAAATTGAAAACTTTAAATCATAATGCAAGAGACAGCTCCTGTCCTGTCTTTCAGCGGGTTAAAAATACCATCATAGAACGAACAGAATATGGCATTTAGCAGTAATAGCGGTATACGTTTTCTGCAGATTAATTTGGGAAAACGAATTGCAGCAACTTCCCTTCTTGCATCTATCTGCCACAAATATGATTTTATTTTAATACAGGAGCCTTANAACGCAAGTAACGATTTTGTGCTATCTGAAGTTTGTTAACTGCGTACAGAGATGCGGTTCCCCATACAGCGATACCGTATCTTATTCTAGATTCGATGCAAGTGTGGTACAGTCGTTTTGAGAGTGATGTGCTTAAAAAAGCCTGAATTTTCTTATTTATCCCAGTATACTTTGCCAGGGAAAGTGGCAAAGTATTAAAGTATGGCATTAAAATACTCATCAGGAATACACGCAAAAGCTCTTAACAAAAAATAACGATAATTGTAATAATGACTATGTTTAATTAAACAATGACGCTGTTGTGCAAGAGTTAGCTAGGAAGCGCTCACCTGTAGCTTACATTTACATTTGACAAATTCATTAGTCTATAGAGGTCAACTTCACATATAAGACCAAAGAAATTTTCTCAGTTTGTCTTTTCGAACGTGGCGAAAATTCTTGCGCGCCTTCCTGCGCGGTCCACACTTACGACAACTTGCGAATTTACTGAAATACTGGTTATAAACTTTCTTCGATGCTATTGTTTTTGGTGTTGAACCATACAATGATTTATATTATAATCTGTGTCACTTTTAAGCATCTTTTTAATCGCGTATAAGTACATTCTTAACATTATAACAATAGTTTTAAAACATGTATTACTAGCAGATGAGCCCGGCGTTGCTTGGGCTAAAAATAACAAACATTAAGATTATCGGATTATTTCGTACTTTTAACCCTTCTATTATATTACAGCGATACCTCGGTTTTCGTCGATACTCCGTTCGAAAACAATCGACGAAATCCGAAACCGACTAAAACCGAGGCAATTATTTCCAGACGAATCAATGTAAATCCAATTAATTGGTTCTATACACTCCAAAATAAATACCAAAAACATATTACAGAGAATAAATATAGCGTTTAATAATAAAAACAGTAAGAAATTAATATAAAATGAATATAAAAGACTAATATAAAGAATAAATGAAAATTTAACATGGAATTTCCCAAGATGGAGATATTAAAAACGATGAATGTATGTATGGGAAATGAGTGTAACGAAAATCTCAGCATCAATCCAGCGATATGCTACCGGAAGTGACGCAACTGCTGGCGTTTTCTAGAAAACACAAACGCTGACTGCCGGAAATTTCGGGAGAGAAAAACAATAAAAATGGCGAACGATGCGAACTCCCACGTTATTGTCATTGACTACTCCAGTTAATTACACGGTTCTTTCGCTTTTTCACGACTATTTCTTATTTATTATAGTACTCATTGTATATTTTTGGAATCGTGGTGACACAAAGATTCCAAATATTGTATTTGTAATACTCATGGCTGATAGTTTACCTATCACTGCAGCGCGTATAGCTGCAAACGAGGTAATTACTGAATTAAAAGAATACATCGCGGAAAATTCACAATGTAGATTTTCGACTCCCCGTCACGCAGACTTTATTTTTGACTGTATGAATATAGTAATCAAAATCTACGAAGAAAACAGTGTACTGTCTATGCTTAAGGAGATCAACAATAAAATTGATACAATAGGCAATAATAACAATAAAGATGTAATGATTACTCCTTCATATAGCGCAGTACTGAAATCAGGCAAAGCTGTTAATCCGACTGCTGCTAATATCACACTTAAGCAATCTAAAGACGTTCTTCTAATTTATAACAAAGAGAACAATAAAAATAGTGAAAGCACACGGAAAATTATACAAGAACGTGTAAATCCTATCGCATTAGGCATCGGAGTAGAAAGAATACGTCGAATAGGGGGAGGAGGTGTTGTAATACATTTAAACAATAAAACCGACCTAACAAAACTGGAGAATTGCGTACAGGAATCAATACCAGAACTAATAGTCAGAAAACCTAAGAAACGAAATCCACATATTGTACTATACTCTGTGCCTGCACAATTACTACGTGAAGAACTACAAGATTATATATATGAGCAAAATAATATCATACATGAGAATTACTCAGAAATAGACTTTAAGGAACAATTTAAGATAAAGTTTAGCATGGGACAAAAAGAAGCTCAATTTCATAATTGGGCGGTAGAAGTTTCACCGCAAATCCGAAAACATCTTATGGTTGGAAAAATAAACATACAATAGTCTCGATGTCGAGTTCAAGATTTTTGCCCTATTATGCAATGTTTTCGTTGCTGTAAATATGGTCACTCCACCAAATACTGTGAACAGGAAATATCCACATGTAGTCAGTGCGCCGGGGAACATACATATAAACAATGCCCTAATAAAGCTACTAAACCGAGATGTATTAACTGTCATCATAATAAATTGAAAACTTTAAATCATAATGCAAGAGACAGCTCCTGTCCTGTCTTTCAGCGGGTTAAAAATACCATCATAGAACGAACAGAATATGGCATTTAGCAGTAATAACGGTATAAGTTTTCTGCAGATTAATTTGGGAAAACGAATTGCAGCAACTTCCCTTCTTGCATCTATCTGCCACAAATATGATTTTATTTTAATACAGGAGCCTTATTGTCTGCATAATAACCCGGCTTACTTACCAACCCGTTATTCAATACTTAAAGGCACTGAAAATTATCCATGGGCAATTAATGTTATTACCAACACAAATTTTACCATCCTTCATCACAAGATCTTATCGAATGAACACATTGTATGCAATGAAATTTATTTTAATAACAATACTTACATCATTATCAATATATATTGTACACGCGACATGAATCTGAACATTATTATTAACAAATTACAAAATCTAATTAATAAATTTCATAATGCTCGGTTTATCATTGCGGGGGATATAAATGCACACTCACCTGCATGGGGTGGTGAGCAACATGACAACCGTGGAGATATTTTTGAAAATTTTATAGCTTCTAATGGTTTACAATTATTAAATAACCCGCTATCCCCCCGACTTATGCTGCTAGAAATGGGGAAACATGGATAGATGTTGCAGTATGCAGTTCAGAATGTATTACTGAGTTAGAAAACTGGAAAGCTCATTCTGAAAATAGCCTCAGTGAAGTGACCATGCTTACATTTCATTCCAGCTTAAAAGCAATGACAGTGCGCAAATTGCCTCTGCAAATAAACCTAGGTTTACCTAGCTCTGACCGATTGGGAAAGTATGCTATGCTATCTATCAAACAACCTATCGACATATAATAATATCAATAATACTACTAACAAAGAAACCATCGAAAAAACTCTCGATTTCAATATCAAGGTAATTGAACAAGCATGCCATACATATATCCCTAAAACCAATCCTAGATCAAAATCTGTACCCTGGTGGAATGACGGGCTCACTGACCTCCGAAAAATGAACAATTACCTGCGAAGACGATATCAAAAGTGTCGATATGAACCGAATCGTGCTATATATAAGCAAGAATATTATGCACATCAAGTTGTCTATAAAAAAAAAATAAAGAACGCTAAAATACAATCTTGGCGTAATTACTGCACTGCTGCCTCATCCAATCCATGGGGATACCTTACAAAATTATGTACGAATAAGTTACGAAAGCAGCAAATATTAATAAATAATGATCCTGAAACAATACAGCAATCAACAATAGATACATACCTTTTGAACACCCTTAAGCTGCGAATGGATAGTTATTGTATCTCGGATTGTGTCACAGACGACACCCCTTGGCAGAGATCAATAAGAGAAAAAATAAACAACCATATGAACACTGGTAACTCTCCTCAGTTTACTTATCAGGAAGTAAATAATGCGATTAGAAGACTAAAAGAAGGCAAATCTCCCGGCATTGATGGCATAACTGCCAAAATTGCAAAACATATTTGGGAAATGATTCCACAACAACTTGTACAATTGTACAATATAACAAGTATGTATTGGCCATTAGCTTAGACATATCCAAAGCTTTCGACAGTGCGTGGTGGCCGTTTGTGTTACATCAAATAAGAAATACAGCCTGCCCAGCTGACATTTATAATATATTTGTAAGTTATTTAAGTAATCGCAAAGCCATTCTTGAATACGGCGCACACACGACAGAAAGAGAAATTGTCTGTGGATGTCCCCAAGGGTCTGTTTGCGGTCCGTTATTATGGAACCTAACATTCAATGCCTTTTTTGGAGAAAACTTTGGGCAAGATGCAACGACAGCTTACGAGGATGATGTCTTAATAATGATTGGAGGGCGGTCTAGAGCAATCTTGGAAAAACGCGGAAATGATATTCTTGCAAAGATCCATCTATGGGGTATGAAACATAAGCTGAAATTTAATCCTGCAAAAACTATCGGTATTGTATTTAATAAACCAAGGAATCCAAACCTATACCTTCGAACCCCTACAATAAAAATGAATAATCAATCCATTAAAATAAAAAAATTCATCAAATCTCTTGGAGTTTGGCTGGACTTCAGACTTGGGTGGAATGAACACATTTCGTATGTTGCCAAAGGACTTCTTTCATTTTTCAAGCTTTCTCTGAAATAGCGCGTAAAAACTGGGGTCTATCTTCTGAGGCAATTAGTATCATCTATAATCAAATTTATATCCCCATCATTACATACGGTTGCTGCAGTTGGGGTAAAGCTATTCACAAAGTACATCTTAGTAGAAAATTGATATCATCTCAAAGGAAAGCTCTACTTTTATTAACTAGGGCATACCGGACAGCTCCTAACTGTAGTTTGCAAGTAATTTCCAGAAAGCCACCAATAACTGAGATTATTCAAATGGAATATAATCTTCAACAGCTCAAAATGGGAAATGATATTTCTACTTCCACATGTGACTTCAGTTACAGCATTTATGAACATCCAAGTACCATCAACACCAGTCTACCGCCTAACATCAACATCATCATTAGTATTCATTCACCCATCTTTTCTGATTTACAGATATACACTGATGGCTCTGGCATAAACGACTCTATTGGATGTGCTTTTGTCGCATATTGTAACGAAGTAGAATTTTACAACCAGAAAGGGAAATTACATAAATTTTGCACTGTATTCCAAGCTGAATTATTCGCGATCTACATAGCTACCCAATGGACCGAGCATAATTTTACCAGAAAGAACATCCACATTCTTAGTGACTCTTTCTCTGCCATACAGGTCATTTGCAGTAAACAGTTACATCCGATCGCCACAAATATTCGCAACCTAATTAATAATTCTCATAATAACTACATCATTTCTTGGACCAAAGGACACCAATGTATGGTAGGAAATGAACGTGTAGATCAACTAGCGAAGGAAGCTGCT
This sequence comes from Centruroides sculpturatus, assembly GCF_000671375.1. NCBI lineage: Eukaryota > Metazoa > Arthropoda > Arachnida > Scorpiones > Buthidae > Centruroides > Centruroides sculpturatus. The sequence continues at coordinate 119,975 of NW_019385277.1, forward strand.
ACTGACGATTCATTAGACACCATATATAATAAGATTTGCAGAAGAGAAATTAAAAATCTATTATATAAAGATCTTTTAAACCGATGGCAACTCAACTGGGACTGCAAACATAATGACACGACTTTTAAATTCATACCTAACATCAAGGAATATCATAATAAATATAAATGGGTAATTCCAAGTTTCCCCCTTACTCAATTTCTTACCGGACATGGCAAATTTTCAAATTATCTACATCGATTTTTGAATAAGCAAAATTATCTGTGTGCCATATGCGGACAACCGGACAGCGTCGACCATCATCTTTTTACCTGTATTTCTCTCGAAAGAGAACGTTTAGAACTAAAAACCATTTCTCATAGATATAACCTCAACTGGCCATGCAAATATGAAGATATCATAAAAAATAAAGAAATTTTTTCTTCCTTTCTTCTACTACTTAAACGCCATGAGACTATAGCATCATACGCAACTAGGGAATAATTCTTGATTTCAATTACTTTTATCTTACTTGATAAACTTGTTTATTTTCTTGAAAACTTCTTGTAGTCTTGTTCTTTTATTCGGTTTTTGAAAGTCCTATTATTATTGTTGGATTCGCTATATTCGACATAGTTTTGAGGTTAACTCTCTTGCATTTTCTGTCGTCAATTGTTAACGACCCTTTTCTTACATTTGCCACTTTGCTGAATTGTCAGAGGACTTGACAGATGAAAATGTTTTACTACCATATAAAGGCTTCGATGGATACGTGATTATTAAAAACATTCAACATACTTTGATCACTATGTCTCATCTATGACCTTTGTGTTCAGTCAACGTGTTTATTATCTTCATAATAATCGAATACATAACTCATCACAGTCAGTTCGCAAGAAGAATTGCAAAGTCTCCTGGCCAAATAAATTGCTTCAGTGCAGAATCATGGATGTCTTATACACATTGTCTCTGACGTAGATACGTGAATTAACATAAGATATCTTGGATACATTGTACCGCAGACACGTGACATTTATAAAAGAAGTGTGGATTATGGATATCTTGAAAACATTGTTTGAGCTGTAGACAAGTGACCTTAATTGAACCTTGTGTCCTTATTCTAAACCGTTTGCTTTCTCAGCGCCTCTACTGCAATATGTGTTTTCTCCATTTGAGAAAGGACATGACATTTGGATGCAGCCTATGTGCTGTAACGATAGAGACGTGCTAGGCAATTATCTGAGCCCATCTTGTAGTAACAATCAATGCCTACTGCAAGTCTAAGGAAACTTTGCATTGATGTGACTGGATAAGACCATTATCGATGTGATTGGATAAGAATACGCCGTTGGATTAGAAAAGCAGTGTTCAACTTTGCGACTTGGCTTCATAAACTTTTGCTGGTTGATAGTCTGAGTGATCTAAACATCTGTGTGATAAGAATACACCATCCAATCAGGAAAATACTGTGCAACATGCAACTTGGTTCCATAAACTAGTGATGGTCGATAGTCTGTGTTATCTAAATATCTGTTATGAAGTATACACGGCTTCAACATTGATGAGCTTCGACAAAACTTACCACCAAACTAGAAAAACTGTGCTGTGGACACTCGGCCTCAAGATTTCATAACATTCTGTTTGTATTACGATTAGAATACAACACGCTCAGTTTATTGTTATATAGCATAAGTTTAGTTTTAAGATAGTCATAAGTTTAGTTTTAAGTTAGTTTTAGTTAATTTTCGTTCACCTCTATTTTATCTTATGTACTGTACTTTCTTTTTAATAACCTGCATGACAAGCTGTAAGATTATATCTATATTGGTACACCCAACACCTGTATAACCATTTCTATTCATTACCACGGTATCGATTTGTAAAATTCATACTGATATTGTATAACTTGTTTACTTTGTCTTCCTACAATTTGTCAAGCGGTTTTATCATTTGTAAATTATATTTTCATATAAAAAATTGTATATATATTTCTCAGCTATGTATAATACGGTACTGGGAATGCACCTGCAAGGTGCCTAATAAAGAATAAGTAAGTAAGTAAGTACGTAACTCCCACGTTACGTCAAATGATTTTTGAACTTATTTAATTAATGAAAACAGCTTAAAAAAGAATATTTCCGAAACAGAAATAGACACGAAGATTTTTTTAAATTTCCGTAGGAGTTTTAAATAATTAAATCAATCGTAAGATTACACTTTAACAACTAAAAAAAATTATGTGATGTCTTAGGTAAATATACTAGTATATTTAAAATATTCTATTAACGTACTAACCGAATATTCATTTATTCGGGGTTAATTCATCGGCAAATAAATTTAATTCAAAATCGTCAACGCAAAATACAGCTGTTACGAGCCTCACGGTGGTTGCCATCTTGTTTGCTGGTGTAAAGACGCTGGCAGTTTGCTTGAAGCAACTGGAAGTCATCTGAGATTTTTAACAGAGGTGCTAAGAGGTGCTGGCTGTACACTGACATTTTGAATACTCCCGTTGTTTGGCTAGACAAGCGGGGTAATATTCACACGACGAAAAACAACGCCACACAAAACAATAAAACGCGTGGTTTCGCGACGAGATCCGAGGCAAAGTTTTTCAGGAAAAACATCGACGAAAACCGAAACCGACGATAACCAAAGTATCACTGTATAGATTATAGTTAAATTTTAATACGAATAGTATATATCACACTAAAGTTGATTAATAACACCCAACAGAAACAAATCGTTTTGAATTTACTTATATAAATGCTTGATTTTAATATCGGAGGAAAATTTGACATTGAGCATGGGGGTGTCTAAAAATTGACGACAAAATGTAGCGGGGAGGGGGAAGGTAGTCAAAAAGCACTTAAAACGTGCGACGTGGTATTTGAATGTCCTCTAAGAAAATAAAATTTCTAGTTTACGCCAGTGAATCTGAATACGGTCATTTTTATGGTAATGTAATTATACGAAATCTTTTAAAATTTAATATTAAATTTCATTCACTGAATATGATACGTAAATACGAAAAAACTTTTTACTTTTTATTATAGGATTTAGCCCGGGGATGTCCAACCCGCGGCCCACTGCACCCTAAATATTTTTAGGTATCTTTTCATTTACTTTGGTAAAGTATGTCGTAAATCTTATTCTCGTTTCACTGAATACACTTTGATGTCATAATGACGTAATCGATGATAGAAAACTGTTTTATGTACAGCAGTGATCTCCAAACTTTTTTCATGGCGTACCGCTAAGACGAAAATAATTATGAGTTGTGCCCCTATAATATAATATAATATAATATATATGTGTCTGTAGTCAAAAATCAAATTATTTATTATTTATTTATTTTAAACAATGTATATATACGTTTAAATTAAATTACAAACTTACATTTTGAATTAGAATTATACTATTATGACTGTATAGGACATACATACAGTATTTTGAAGGGAAACTCGCTTTCCCTTCAAAATACATACAGTATTTTGAAGGGAAAGCGATACCTCCGAGTATCGCTTTGTGTACCCCCGAGGTACGCGTACTCCACTTTGAAGACCACCGATCTAGAGAACTGCTATGTATTGGAGTAACAATATATATACGTTTAAATTAAACTACAAATTTACATTTTGAATTAGAATTATACTATTATGACTGTATAGGACACACATACAGTATTTTGAAGGGAAACTTGACGTACCCACGAGTATCACTTTGTGTACCTCCGAGGTACGCGTACTCCACTTTGGAGACCACCGATCTAGAGAACTGCTATGCATTGGGGTAGTATTAATACATTAGTACATAAACTGTTGTGAACAATTCTTTTCCCGCATGTAAAACATCAAAACCGCTGAAAGAAATATGTCGAGTGATTCCCATTTTTACTATTGAGACTAGTACCATAAAAGCAGATATCGACATTATTATAAAAGAAAGGCAATGTCAAAAATCGCATTGAATTTATTTTTATTTTGTGTGAGTATAATTTCTGTTTTTACTGGCAACAATACGGTATTCTCTGTAATAATATTTATTTGTAATTAAAATTTGACATTCATATTTTGAAACTTTTTAAAATGTATTTAAATTTCTAATTTGGCCCATTATTATAAAAGAAAGGCAATGTCAAAAATCGCATTGAATTTATTTTTATTTTGTGTGAGTATAATTTCTGTTTCTGCTGGCAACAATACGGTATTCTCTGTAATAATATTTATTTGTAATTAAAATTTGAAATTCACACTTTGAACTTTTTAAAATGTATTTAAATTTCTAATTTGGCCCATTAGGAAAACAGGTAAAACAACCCTGGTTTAGCCCGATGGAAATATAAATTATTCTGATTAAGTTATATAAGGAAGGTATGCGTGACGTGTTTCCGAAATAAAAAACTTATTACAACACGACATAAGATGCGGAATGCGTGTTTTTATACAGTTTGCTCGTAAAACGTTTAAAAAATGAGAGAGCTTCCATGCAACCGTCCATCCTATTTATGTCGATAATCGAATATGATTAATAGTTTTATTCAATTACGTAAACGGACTGTAAATTATATTTAATAAGTTTGCGTTCATCCTCGTTGTTGAATCGATTTTTAAGACACGTAATTTAATAAAGAATTTTATAATTAGTTATTCTCCGCATAACTGAGAATGGCATCAGTTTGAAGAAATTTAATCGAGCTGATAGAAAATTACTAAAATTCCTACTCGATTTCCAAGTCTTTCGTCTCTTGTTTAGTCAATCGATATCAATTTATATACAAGTAAATTGCCATTGCTTTATTGAAACACGTTATTTTATAGTTTAATTTAAAATGAGCATATATTTACTTTTTAATAATTAAATTGATTTAAATCTAAATTTAGAAGCGATTAAGCAAAATACTTTCTGAATTCAGATTTAATTAATCCGTGTCGAATAACGTAGAAAAACTTACATTCTTTGTACTACCGGGTGTCTGAATCCAGACAAAATTCTCACGTAATTGGGCCGCAACTTCCAAAACTGTAGACCTCTAAATTCCCACTGTCGTCCGTCCGTCCGTCCTTAATCTCGAGAACGAAGTTAGAAACGGAAAAGTCAAGAGGAGAAGTATGAGGGCAGGACGTCCGAGTAACTACATAAGACCTTCCGATGCAAATTGAGAGTCACAAAGAGAGCGGTTGGTAGATGATTAATCCGACTTATAGTTAAAGGAAAAGCATTATGTACAGTACGGGGCAAGCCACTACTAATTTGAGATGGAGAGCGTATAATTTAAATTAAATAAATTAAAAATATGATTAATAATAGCCCGGCACTGTGACCGTGTCACAATAAATAATTGCTCGTTCGTATTGATATTAGCGAGGTTGAGGCCGAAGTTTTAAACGCGAAAAAACGTGTACGTCGGACTTTCGGCACCTCTTTCCCGTAAGCCTAGAAGTTTGACAATGGTGTTTAGTCAGTCAGTGGAATCATGCTCGACATTCCAAACACCATTGTCAAACTTCTAGGCTTACGGGAACTAGGCGCTGAACGTCCCACGTACACGTTTTCGCGTTTAAATCTTCGGCCTCAACCTCGCTATTGTTTACTTTTAACATATTTTATTTACAACTATTTATAATCATAATAACTACTCGTCAATTGGTTATCAAATGTTATTTCAAATGAATTTCAAAATTGTAACGTGCATTTATTTGATCTATTGAAATAATTCATAGAGAAATATTATTTATTTACTTTCCCTTACCCTTACAGATGATTTTACGGTGATCCGCAAATGTGGTTATTTCATTCGTTGCACTTTGTGTTCATTTCTAAAAAATGAGTTGATCTCTTCATTTCCGTCACATTTTCCTGGCTGCATTTTACCTGGAATTCGACTTTCTGTTTAATTCCGCAGTAAGAAATTCTTAAGCCATGCTTATCGACAATAGTAGTATAGAAATGATTCACTTTGTGTTATAAAATTAATTAGTATTAATTAGTATATAAATTTAATATAAAGTAACAATATAAAAATGTGGACTCGAGATAAGAATTTAACATAAAGTAATGATGCAAACTGAATTATATCGAAATAAAGACCGATACAGTATAGATTATATTGGTATAATGGAATAAACTGTAATCGATGTATTTACTAAGTATTGTTTTGTAGTACCGATAAAAGATAAAAAAAACCGACTGGGGTTTTTTATCTTTTACCGGTACGACATAACAATACTTAGTAAATACATCGATTACAGTTAGTAAATACTTTATTCCATTATTAAATCTAAAAAATTGTTTTAATTAATTAATACAACGAAATCAGCCTGCCATAAGTCGTTAGGAAAAAAACTTTTAGTTTTTCGTCGCGAATATTTAATTCTTACATCTTTATGAAGCGTATAAGTTACTTGAGAAGACAACCATTTTTTAACAACAGATTGCGGCAAATTTGATTCTTCAACTAATTTACTCACACCACCAAAAGATGCTGGAGAATTAGGATTATAGTATATCGATTTCAAAACTTTTTCCATTCGACATATTTCTTCCTCTTCCTCTTAGATTTTTTCCACTGATGAAATAGTGATGGAGAGAAAATTTATTCGGGAGTTTCGACCGATATTGGTTGATAGAATATTTTTTCCGGTGATGACACTAAACTTTTGTTTCCCATCCACTCTTTAGGAATATTTATTTTCTTTAAGCCATCCCAAAAGTCTTTAAAACCAACGGGGGGGGGGTAATGCAGTTTTTCTATTTCTCATTACATACGAAACTAAGTCTACTATATGACTCCCGATAACAGTTTTTCCATCGATTGTTAATTCACCTTTAGAATTCCATCCGTAATGACTTCGTTCCAACTTAAGATTAAATGAGGTATATATTTTTTATATAACTGAGGTACCGATAAAATTATTTGTTTAATAAATCCGTCATCATCATCAGTTTTTTCTTTCGGTTGAGATTCTGTTTCTCCATTTTGGTTAGATACCACCGATACTCTGACAGGTTCTTTAGGAGCGTGAACGGTTCTCTGATATCTCGAAACCAATTGACTTAATAACTTGACTTTACCGTCGTCAGATAAATTTGTACTCTCGAGTAATTCTTCGATATTAGAACCAATTCTTATTTCAGGCTTTTGATAACTCATCAGTAATTCGGGAGGAACTAAGGCCATCTGCTTCGCCATTACATTCTTTTTCCTATTACTTTACCGATTAACCTTCCTGCCATATACAATAACGGCGCCAGTAGAAGAGAAAGGAATCCACCAGATTGATTAACAAAAATTTTTTCTTGGTATTTAAAGGAACGCGTTTTCGCTTAATTTCCTGATAATTTTTATAATCAGATAATTTTTTTATATTTTCGTAATTTACGAACATCAGCGGGTATATTTCCTCTCCGCAAATTATCACATATTTCGCACAAAACTTTAACCCGATTTGGAGTAGCTTCTTTTAATATCGCTCTACGTTGGGAAGAAGTAGTCTTCGCTAAAAGCGCTAGCATATGATAATTTTTCTTTACGTTTTTCATTTTATCGGTAAGTAAATCCAAAAAATACCTCGTTCGTCGGGAAAACAAGAATCTCTCACTGAAAACTTCTTATCTGTTTTAGGATGAAATTCTAATAACAAATAACCAAATTCCTTTTCTGTCGCTTTTTTACATACATCCATGAAAAAAATTAAATTTTCCTGCAAAAGCTTGATGACCTAAACAATTCACCTGACTCTCATGACGATTATTTTTAAATAAAATCAAATAATGTGTATTTAAACTTATATCTCTCATAATCTTATTTTTCGGAAACAAATTTTGCATTATTAAAATCACACTTACATTACAGTGATGAGATTCTGTCGTAAACAAAAATGCTGTTTTTGGAGACAGTTCGTGCATCAGATCATCGATTATTATCAAATCCCATCTTTGAACAGATTCGAGTAAGCCGTACATAAATGTGATATCCTTTTCTTCTTGAAAAAAACGGTATATATTAGGAGTAACCCCATAAAATCTTCTTTGGAGGATTTTCATAAATTTTGTTGCAAATCATTTTCCTCACCAATGTGGTTTTTTTTTATATTGGGAAGGACTGGCAATTACACTAGTACTGGGATGTTTGAAATACATATTAATCAACCTTATCAACCTTAGAAAATGTAGAAAATTTATAATATTTCACTCCTGGACTTATCTTTTTAAACATTACTAAAGTTTTCTTATCATTTTCTAAACATATTTCTCTAATGTCTTCCGCACACCGTTCGAACGAACCGTATAATCCATTACATACTTCGTTAACTCCTCCATCCTCGCCAACAATTATAAAACCGTATTTTCCTTCTCCTTTCCAAATATCTTTGACTTTGAAATAGCGGAGGATAAATGGGAAATTATCGAGAACATCGAACGAGAAATTTTTTGCCGCAGAAACGAAAGCGTCTAAAGTACGGTACAGAATTGGGGAAGCTGAGTATATTTTATAGTCTCCGTAAGTAACCAGAAAACCATACATCCCCACGATCGCAGCTTAAATATAAAACTACTTCTCTTTAAAAAAGTAACTTATATAAAAAACTAACCAATCATATCTTCGTTAAAAACTAACAGCCAATCATATTTTCTTTAAAAACTAGCAACCAATCGTTTTTTTAACTCCAATCATATATTATCTACAGATAAAAAATAAACTCATATTGTTGATGGAAGCACATGTTCTCCGCTACAATGACCGTAACGCGGGGTCGACACGACTTAGTTCATGGTAAGGACTGTACAGCAGAGGGCGCAATTTTCAAAAAATTTTTAAGTTGTGTTATCATTTTAATTCGATTTGTATTATTACTTTATATTAAATTCTTATACAAATTAAATATAATCTATACTGTATCGGTCTTTATTTCGATATATTTCAGTTTGCATCATTACTTTATGTCAAATTCTTATCTCGAGTCCACATTTTTATATCGTTACTTTATATTAAATTTATATACTAAATAATTTAATAACCCAAGGTATATCATTTCTATACTACTGACAATGATTGATCTTATATAAATCCATTTATTAAGTAAAATCTCACACAACAGTAAGAGACTAATAACTGGTACCAGAATGTAACACAATTAATCCCTTGTTGCAGTAACTAATGAGTTGCGCAAGCAATTATTACCAGTAATTAGGGTTTCTCATTTCCCGGTCTTTTGCTTGTCCCGGGATCCCGGGATGAAAGTGAACTGTTTCTCGGGATTCCGGGAAATCCCGGGATAGAATTAATTATTTTTAAGGTATACAAAATATCTTGAAATCAAATAATATAATTATTTTCCATTTTTTAAAGTAATTTTAAAGTTTTGTAACCTCCAAAATCATATTAATAATGCTGTGTAAGGTCTATAGGCCTATAATAAAAATTACGTTTAAAAAACGTAGAAATTTTCACAAATAGAAAAAAATTAATTAAAGTTTGCTGGAAACTGCATACAACAACAACAAAAACAAATGTTTTAAATTGAATTAAAAATTAAAAAAAATGAACTTCTAATTTAGAAGGTAATTTTCGTTTTTTAAATAAAATATAGGCTAATACAAAATATTGCAAACTTTTATAAGATTTTAAAAAGAAAAGATGGTCAATACTCCGATAACTCACTCTAATTCTTATTTTAGTAATGAAAAGTCTTGCCACCGAGAATGCCCTTTCCGATTCAATTGATGTGATTGGAATAGTTGTTTAATGCATTTAAGAGAAGACAGATATTATGTGTTTTTTCATCCGTAGCCTATACTACAACTTCGAAAACGAACTCGAAATCTTCCAGATTTCGAGTTCGTTTTCGAAGTTGTAGTACTTCTTTCGCTCTCTAGTATTCTTGATTTGTCTACCTTGGCTGCTTTAATAGCGGCATCAAGCTTAGAGTTATTTCGATTCGATTATTCGAAGCTCGATAATTCGGCAATTCATTTGGCTTTAATAATCAGGTTTATGAAGAAAAACTTCATACTTGCAGACTTTGTACTCGTTTGTATCCTTGCCCAATTCGCACAATCTGGCGTCAGGCATTTACTGTATTGAAGCTACTGGGCATGGTTAAAACTCAAGACAGCATAAGCACAATTATTCCAGATATTACAGGTTCCGACAAGTAAAGAATTTTTATAGTCCTGCCACAAATAAGCTATATATTGATTATTGACCATTTGTGACATGCTATAACGAGCAAAAATTTAAAAAAAATAATAGGTAGGTTTAAAATTAATAAATACAAATGTATTCTGACAGTGAATGAGTTAATTATGCTTTCTATTTGCAAAATTCCTCAACCTTAACACAAAATAAGAAAAAAAGTGAATTTTTAAGAAATTTGCGGGATTTCCCGGGATAAGAAAAATTTCCCGGGATATTTCCCGGGTTAAAAAAACAACCGGAATCCCGGGATCCCGGGATCCCGTTTGAGAAACCCTACCAGTAATGTTTCTAATTTTATTATGACAAATAAAATCGGCATTAAATACTATTTGGCACAAAAATTACCAAGCGGTCTTTATGTAAGATATTCATAAAGTGATTAAACTGAAAAATTAACTATATCCATTTTATAACACTTAAAAATCTAGTAACGACTCGCGTAACTTTCCCGACAAAAAGTTGAAATTTATTACTAGATTTTATTATAAAATAACTTTGCATTAAATTACATTATATTAAAATGATAAAAAGGCTTCATTTTGGCTGTCGAGACGAGTATTATAAAAATTGTAATCGCTAATAACCAGCATCTTCACTAAATCCGCCCCCATTGAAAATAAAAAAAAAAAAAAAAAGTGATCACTCTATCTCCCCCGTCCCTCGACCTTTAACCACCAAAATTTAATAGCATCAATAATCTAACACGTTAACCTCCCAGAAAACTTTTATAAATTTTCGACTAAACGCGCAGGAGTTCAAACGGGTGAAAAATTTTCCACACAAATACTAACATTCATAAATTCAGAAAATATCCAAGTGTTTGTATTTCTGGACGTTTTCCCTCGAGGTCCCGAATTTCAATACGTAAAAATCTAGAAGTGTCAGTTTTTCACCTACGACCACACCTTTCCATTGTTATGTATTTTCCGCTCACTTGCCAAATCGATTAAATCCATAATACGAAAAGTGGAGAAAATTGACAAAGTAATATACGTTCTTTTTTAAAATTCCTTGTAGAATATAAATTCAAATAAATATTGCAGAGTGTATTATTGTAGATGTAGCTTTTATTTAACGACATATAAAATGTATAAGATAGCATAAATATGCTATAATCGTTATTATTATTACGATGTTGGTGCGATTGAGGGAGTTAATCGATTTGGCAAGTCAAAAACGTAATAACATCAAATTCAGTCTTCACAGTAGTGTACATTTTTTATTAAAGATTTTTGGCAAAAATGAATAATAACTACAGTCGACCCCCTATAACACGGTAGATACGTTCCGTTCTTTATGAATCTATTTTGTACGAGCCCTTGCCAATCACAGCCCGGCAGGTATGCACTTTACAGACTACGACTGTTTGAAAGGTTTTCTTCCATAAAATTAATCGATTCCTAGACCAATTCGACTCAACATTTCCAAAATACGTATATTTTTTGAGGGGAATAATCCGTATAAACTACGCTATAAACAAAAAATTGTAGGATTACTTACCGAGCGTGCGCCGTTCGACGTCGCCATTGCTTAAGCTTGTTTTCGTCGTGGAGCAGCGCACCAAACGGCGGCCGCGATTTCTGATAAGTTATTTTTCTGCGAAAAATTCGTTGAACTTTGGAGACATCATTAATATAAATAATTTTAATCGCCGTTGAATAAGAAATGTATAAAATTACAGTACTGTATTAGACTTACGGTACCTAATTTACATACTGTACAGACGATAGTAAACTCAACTTACTCGCCTAAACTCGCCGTAGCGTGGCGCTGGACGGCGGAAAGTAGTTCGGCTGCCCGATGACGTTTTACCGAATTATAGGAGTTTTTTTACCATGTTTGTACGGATACCGTCGCAATTTTTTCGCCGTCATATAGGAATCCGAACTATAGGAACCCGTGTTATAGGGGGGTCGACTGTATTCTGTTACTGTCACAGTAATTAACAGTAACAGGATGCTTAATTTCATACAAAATAATAATAATTTTGTTTAAATTAACTAATTTCATTTCGTTTAATCAGAAATAAAATATATCAAATGCACGTAAATGCATATATTGTCCCGCAAAATGACTAGCATTTTAAACTTAAAAAAAAATTTTCTAAAATTGACAACATAAGTCGGACAATCAGGAACCTTTCTTAACAGTCGAATCCACTCTCCTTCGATTACACTTACGAGTTTTTTCGAATTCTATTTTCCGAATAATCATCTATTTTCACGTGGGAATGGATTAAAACTTATATTGGACTCCCGTATCATTTTGGAATGTCGTTTGCTTTTGTTTTTTTTTGTTTTTTTTTTGTTTTGTTTTTTTTGTTAACCTGTCGGCACGCGCTTAGTGCCGATTAGGCACCAATCAATTTTTAATTAGTTCGTGTAAAAATTCTAATTGTTTGAAAAATCTGAAAAAATTATTACCTGTCTAATTTTTCTTCAATTTTACGATGCGCAATTCAGTTTTTGATTAAAGCGTCTCATTATTTTTATTTAATTATTGGTGCCGAATCGGCACTATGGCGCGCGTGATCTCGGATTTCAATTTTCAAATTTCCCGCCAGTCGCTGTTACTAAAAATAGCTGCAGCTACGGCGCGCGCTTCTTCGCTTATAATCGCGTTATTATAAAGCGAATAACTTCTAAAAAACTGAAATTTGACCGAAAATAATTTAATTTCTTTCATTGGTATTTTTTAATCATTTTATAAAGTTTTATGACACCATCACATTTCCCTGAGTGGAAGTAAACAATCTGTTAGCCATTTGACCCTCAGCTGACAGAGAAGGAAGTTTTTGAAAACAAAGTAATAGAGCGATTAGCAGTTTGTTGTTTTTCACAGTGGAGGACTAATAAGTCTATATAATAGACTCTAGTAAGACTTATTAGAGTCTATTATTTTTCAGAGAATAAATAATGGAGTTGAAAAATAACACAATTCCGTGAAATTTAACAAATCTGATGTCAATAAACGAAAGTTGAAATTATTTATAGTGAGTTGATATTTTATAAGTATAGTTTTTGCATTTACAAATCAAATTTTAAAAAATATTAATTTTTTTATTTAAATAAATTTAAAAAAAATAAAATTTTTATTATTTAAATAAAAATTCTATATTTTTACAACAAGTATTTTATACTGTTAGATAGTAGAGAAAACGTATAAATCGAGGATTTAATCGTAGTCAAGCATTTACTGTATATTAGTAAATATAAAAAAAATTGCATTAATTTGCTTTATATATTTTACCGTTACATTGCGCCAAGTAAGCATTAAACTACAGTCAGTAATATATATTATTCTTATATAAATTTATTAATTATAATAAACATACACTATGTCTAAAATTACATTAAAATAGCACTCTCTAATTAACATCTGAAATGAAGAAGTAATTAAATCGGGTCCCGCCGCCATCTTAAATAACGCGCGACTGTAATTGATCGATTCTGAGCGCGTCGCGTTGCATCAAATTAAATAATTTATAAAAATTAAAATAACAAATGTGTTTACAAAATAATTGACTATATCTATTCGCAATAGTACTCTAACACACATCGTACTTATAGTTTAGCATTTCTGATAACATTTAATTCATTTTTCAATTTCCTTATATTTTGTATATAAAATGCGAATAAAAAAACATAAATTTGTGAAACTTAATAAAAAAAATATCTGCAAGTTCAGAAAACACATGTATATCAGAATCTATCAAAAAAAGTTAGCTAATAATAACTAAAATCGAGAAAAAAAATAAAACTTTCAAGGTACGGTAATTTCTGTGGTAAAAAGTGAGGTAAGCGATCACGTGACGCCCGTCTCCCCATCGTCTGTAACCAAAACGGAGGAGGGTGAAATAAAAGCGGAAACACCAATAGAAGTAAATCCAAACATCGGCGCGTATCTGGGACTATATACTTGAACGGGAGCGAAGATGAAACACGACACTTTGACACTTCGTAATTTATGCTAATTACCTTCTAATACTGTATTAAAAATTAAAATCATCAACAAAATTATAACAAAATTAAAGTTTTTTGACTAAATTCGACTACAAACATATCGTAAAACTGGATTAAAGTAAAAATACCCGTTTTTCGACGCTAAATTTTTATTAATTAATTTTTTAATTTGGTGCGTAATTGACCGAGCACGCGTAATTTTTATTTGACGAAGCACGCGCGTGCCGACGGGTTAACTGTAACGTCGGTTTTCTCCAAAATTAAACGTATGTAACAGAATCTTTTGGCACAGTTAACTTTTTCATAGACTTATCTTCATACTGCAAACACTTGGGTATCGTATTCCACTTCGTTTCCGAACTGCAGCAATTTTTCAAAAGGATGTTTATTTTGCATATTACCCCATGAAATGTAAGAATTTCATAATAAAGTTTTTTTTTCAGAAATGCAAACGTGAAAACAACAGGAATACAACTGAACTAAAGTCTTTCTACAGAATATTATCGTCAAAGAGACGGGATGGCAATGAACTAAAGGCATTATATCGCCTATATCATAAGATTATACACTAATCTTATAATATAGAGTAGTTATTATGCACAGTACTTATAAATTGCAAAGTTTGTATGCATTTTTCGGAAACATAATGGGCAGGAGAAATATCCGCGCACTCTTCGTGTGCTTGTTTAGCTCATTTTTGTATCTTATCCAGTTTCCTGCTGTTCTTGAAAATAATTCGTTACAGTAGCCTATAAACATTCAGCTTCTTTAGTATCCTTTTTGTCGTCGTAAAATTATTTCTCTTCATGTGTTACGAATTTTCCATTCTGAAACTGACTTTTTAGGTTTACTGTATTTCTATAAACTACAAATATTTTGTTTCTTCTAGCTGCTTTTTATATGAATAAGCAGCAATTACTTCTGCTTGCTGAAGTGTTCTCTTTTTCACTGGTTTGGTGGGTATTCTAGGACTTGTGTTTTGTTCTATTATTTTAAATTTTTGTTTGGTATTTCTTTATCTTAGTACCAATATCCAGGGTCGTTGGATAATTTAAACCAGTGGTTCCCAAACTTGTTTGATTCTAGGCGTCCTTGCTAAATGCAGATTTTCTTAAGGGGGCCATATGTCAAATTCTAACAAGTACAGTAAATTCTAACATACAAATTTTTTAACATTTCGTGACGCCCCTGTGAGGAAGCGGCGGCGCGCTAGAGTACCACGGCACACACTTTCGGAACCGCTGGTTTAGACTAATGGGTTTGAGTTTTCATCAAATTCCTGTTGGTCAATTTTAATCCTCGAAATAGTAATTTCTATCTCGAAATTGCGAAGGTTTTCGATAAGGTTGGTCAACACCAAATTGTCCTCGTTCGAATTTCCTCTGAGGTTTTTGAATTTGCAATTCCTGGGCATCAGATGATTAAGATTATCTAAATAATACTGTAAAAGCTTGATTTCACTTTTATACCTAAAATAAATTTTTCAACAAATGGAAATAAAACTATCCTCTAAAGCTAAAATATTTTATTATGGTTATAAACATTCATTTTTAATATTGAAGAAAGACATGAGCACGGGTAGCGAGCAATATTTTAGATTGCTTTATCAATTGGAATAGATAAGAATTCGTGAAGATTCGTATCGATTTATTTTTAATCGAAATGAACATGTTTTTCCAAAAATATTATACTACAGCTAATCTACAGTAGAGTTCAAGTTTACAAATATAATTAGCAAACCATATATTTACGTATCTCGACAGATTACAACATATTATTGTTGCAAAGCTTTTTCTTCTGACAAATGTATGCCATCGTGTTGTTAAAAACGACAAATTCGAAGAGTATTATTCAACTCTTAGACAAAAAATTAGAATATTCACCTAACTGAAAGTTTAGGGTAGATTTTCTCACGAAGAGCACAGACTACGAAACTTTTTTCGACACTACATAGACAGTGCTTATATATATCTACAACTTGTATTATATCCATTAATCAGACAAATTAACCCGAACTCTTTTTGTTACAAATGGAAACGAAATGACAAAAAAAAATAGAATTACAGTTTGACTATCACAAAAAAATTAGAATATTAGCGAAAACAGCCAGACAAACAGCCATAAAAAACTAAATTGTAATTTAAATTTGCGTATTGCTGGGCAGAGCAGTATAACAGTACAACATGGAGCGTAAGCGCGACATCAGTAAGAGAACTAAAGATAATATCATAGCCTTGCACAAAGCAGGAAGAACACAAAAAGGAAATTGCGAATTACGTAAAGTGCTAGCAGTCAATATTCTCTAATGTAGAGAAACAATATAACAAAAAACAAAAAAAGTTTGAGTTAATTTGTCTCATTAATAGATATAATATATATCTATTAATCAGACAAATTATATATATATATATCGANTACGAATTTTTAGTCGAAAATTTACATGATATTTCAATTGTTTCTTATGTTTCTGAGGAGACTGGAATTCTATTTCTCGTTAAAATAACCGGTCTTTTAGAAAGTAGACAAGAGCAATAAGTGTATATTTTCGTCTCGGAAAAATAGTTAATTAAAGTAATAAATATACTGCATATAGAAAAATGAAATATATATTACCTTAATTAACATCCGCATAGTCTATGCATTATTAAAATACTTTTATACCAAATATAATCTGAAATCAAAATTACACATTGAAAATAGTTAAGTTCTTTTATAAATTAACCTTCCGAATTGTTATACTTTCGATGAAATACTTGCGTTGTTTCCACGAATATTATTAATATTTTATTTCTTGTTTTATAGAAATGGAAAAAAGTTCCAGTTTGTGTTTCCTCTGCTTACTTCGGCCCATATTATCGTCGATTTACGTAATTGGACTAGATTTCATTTCCCCCTGCCACTGTTTGCCAAATGGCAAAGCGAGTAGCTTTAAAACTAAATTATATAAAGTATATAAGATTTTCTTGGAATCGTTTCTGTGGTTAATGGTAGTTCATTTCTTTATTCAATTGAAAGACAAAGATCAAATGTGCGTGCGCTGGATAAATCTGTACGGAAACGATGCCAATTCCGTAACCATCGTATACATTACTTTGGCCGGATACTTAGCCTCGCAATACAGCATTCTGAGACGTAAAAAATTTGCATTTCGTCAACGCAGGGTGGTTTACAGGGAAGAAAACAATGTATGTAAACTGATTGATCTGGCTTCGCTGGGAATTATTTCCTTAATTTTCATTCTATTGATGGCTGTATCAATTTCTACGATATTTACCTACGAAGGTCTGAAGAACCAGGGAAGCGCGGACACGGAAGCTTTCATCTGCACCACAATTTTGTCTGTTTGGTTTCTGTTACTGGTTGCGCAGGCATTTTCTGTCTTATTCATTTTCGCTCTTATTGTATTTACCATAACTTTCCGTTTCTTTCGTTTATCGAAAGAGTTAATATATCTGCAGAAAAAGTCTACGATTTCCGAAGAAAATATAAACAGATTTATCGTGGAAAATTTCGGGTTATGGGAAATAATCAAAGATGCGAACGCAACGTGGGAACATACGCTTACTTTAATATATTCTCACTACTTGTATCTGACGTGTTTCTTCGTGTACGGAGCGCTCTTTGTACAAATGCACGAATACATCCGAATCGTCGTCGTCATCGTTACCATTTTCATCGTAAACGCCATTTTAATAGTATCGCTCGTTTTATCTCGAGTATCTTCTACGGTAAGCGATTTTTATTTTCTTTCTGTTTAATTAAAAATCTATACGTATTGTATCGTAGTATTTAAATTTCGAGTGAATAATTAAATGTTTAATAAATGTTTTCTTAGATATACGATAACTTTATTGGCATCGGAGTATTTTCTGCTTCAAATCTTCCTGTGCTGAATAAAATGAAAGTAAGCGATTTATTATTTTTAATTTTAATCACAAATCGTGAAATGAGAAAATCGGATATCGAGACATTTCGTAAAATAAAAAAACATGTGAAGAAATTGCGCTAGGTGTAATGATTTCTACAATGTCGTGTCCGGAGATTGCGTATTATTCTGTGTGACAATTTCGTTGATGCATTGTAAATGTTCAAAAATATAATGGCGGCAATATATTCAACTCCCAAAACTGTCATTTAGTAACTTTATATCATTTGCTTGTTTTAGACCTTAATAAAATCTATCCTGTATTAGGCGTGACGTCAAGATTACGAGTTAAAGCTTAAATTCATATCAATACCCTTAAATGATAACAGCATTAGTCTTATTATTTTTCCACGTTTGGATCGAATGATAAACCGTTTTTATCTTCAGCATTTTTACGAAATCTTCAAGCGTAATTATTTCGGAAATTTTTAATTTAAAATGTATTTAAAATTTGCAATTGTTGAAAATATTCCAATAGTCAAGAAACAGATGCTTTTAATAGAAATAATAATAAATAGAGAAGAGTAAGTGCGCACAAGCTGGAGTTTCTTGCTTAAATCGTAACTTAAAGCGATATAAAATTCAATTATTTCTGCCTTATTCTTTCTCTTATTACTGTAAACTTTTTCAAGTATCCCATTCTTCTTAAAGGGATCCTGTTTTTTGAAAATATATCTAAAATATTTTAGCTATTCTGCGAACAGACATGCCTGACTTGATCTAAGACTGATTGGGATACACTAATACACTAAACATATGGATTTGTCTTTTGCCTTGTACGGTATAATACAAAGCTGGTTTAAACATTGGGCAAATAGTAAATTGCCATTCTTGTCTCTGAACAATATATTTTCGTAATAACTCTATTTAATTTTATCGTAAATATCTTTAATATTTTGGGGGTTGTAAAACGTTCAACTTTTAACATTTTCGTATTTTGTATTGCAGATTTTAAACTTTATGAATAGATACACTGGAATAATTAAAGGTATTTCGATCGGAGGTTACATTACTGTTAAAAAGACATTCGTTATTAGAGTAAGTATGCTGAACTCTTTTAAATATTAATATTAAATTAAATATTAATTTTTAATATTGGTTTTATATTAAATTTTTTATTGTAATCTTTCAAATTAAAATATCAAGCCGAAAATGATAATTAAATAATTAAATTAAACTTTCTCACGTTAATTAAAGTTCTCTCGCATTACGCGCGAGAAAGGCACCAGTTCTCTCCTATTCGAAAGTTCAACCTGCTGAGGTTTCGTATTTTTACTTTTCCATTATTTACAAAATATTTCTGCAGTTTTTATAGAGACTTTTGAAATATTACAAATAATTTTCTTACATAGAAATACGATTTTCAGATTGTGAATGGATTATATTCCGTGCTTTCGTCCTTAGTGCAATTAAGAACGTCGAAAGTGAAGAAATTGAATTGTGGAGAAAGAAGTTACTCTTTCAACACTACTTCAAACTATGCAAATTATTAACTGTATTAATTGCAATATTATCGCAGTTTGTAACCGTATCAGTTTTAAACCACTCGTAAACGTTTTTGTAATTTATTTCTCGTAAATTGATATGGTGAATGTACTTGTTATAATCAGGTTCTTTCAATTCAAATTAAAATGTCATTCTTCAAAAGTGATTTACTTCAAAAATTTGAAAGTACGACGAGTCGTATATTTTGGAGAAACTGAATAATTGTTACAAGAATGTTTAACTGATGGAAAGCATCCAAGAGGTGCCACATATGATCTAGCCGCAATCTTTAAATGTACAGCAAATATGTATGGAAAATATCATAGGTTTATTTTTGTGTGTTCAATGTTGTCTCTTTATTGCTAGATTTATTACACCTTCTCTGGACTCAAGATCAGCCTTAAAACATCAATTCATTTTCCAAAAAAAAAGTTTTTATTTCGGACCTACAGTTCCTCATCAGCTTCTTACAAGTACATTTTAACAAAAAACGCGTAAGTTACACTGTATTAACATTAGAAATTTATATTGTAATATAACTTACATAGTTATTAAATTGATACATCCACATTTACCAAATGTAGAATAAAATCTCAACATTTGACAAACTATCGATTACAGATTCAATCATTATGTATATACTATAATATTAACAAAATGTTAACAATTTGAGTGCACAAATAACAAAAAGTATAACTATGAACTTACATTAAACGTGTTGATACAATGTTTAGAGCAATATAATTATCTACACTTTCGAAATGTACAGAATTGTTGATATTTCGTTGTACATTTTGTAGATGCGGATGTGTGAATTTCATAAATCTATAAGTCATATTACGGCCTAAACTTTAACTGTTAATACAGTTTAAATTACACGTTTTATTGCTAAGAGATAGTTGTAAAGAAGCCGAAGAGGGTCTGTAAGTCCGAAATTTCTACTTTCTACTTTTGGAAAATAAATTGGTGTTCTAAGGCTGATCTTGTGTTTAGAGACAATATAATAAATCTAACAATAAAGAGGCCAACATAATGCTCATAAGTATCAGATTTATTATTTTTATTTTAGTGTAAAAATGTGATCAAAATAAAATTAAATCGTATTATTAAACAATTTACATTGCAAAATTTCTTAAGTAATTAATTTTTTAATGAGTACA
Source organism: Centruroides sculpturatus (assembly GCF_000671375.1). NCBI lineage: Eukaryota > Metazoa > Arthropoda > Arachnida > Scorpiones > Buthidae > Centruroides > Centruroides sculpturatus. The sequence continues at coordinate 140,687 of NW_019385277.1, forward strand.
TTACAAAAATTTATTATACTGCAGCTACTTATAAGAAAAATGATGAAAATCGTTATCACTTGTACAGTTCGTAATATAAAGAAAACTATAATAGCAGCGAATGGAGCGCATACATAACTTGTTTGTAAATACTGTAATGTAATTACAGCTATAGTAATATATGTTTTGGGAAAAGGTACAATCAGAAGGAAGGCCTAATTTATTTAAACTGCTTTTTATTTCTTTATTAAAAATTACACTAATGTGACATAAGCAGAGGGCCAGAGGAACGATCCCTAGTGACCACTTACACTGCGCAGGTTGTTAAAACCTGATCTCTGCGTCGGTGAATGGCTTAGGAGGGCAAAATGTGAGTGGGGAGGTCGCGAGCACGTGGACAGGTGTCTTCACGAGATGGTCTGCCCCTTATTATATCGCAAGGGGCAAGGTTAAAAACAATAGGATCCCCAATAACTTTGATGACTCTGCCTGCAATCCTAACACCTTAACTCCTTAAGCCCCGATCAATTTTTGATATTAATGTAATTAAACATAAAAAATACTTAAAATAAACGAAATAAACGAAATAAGGGAAATAAACGAAAGAAATGCGTTAATTTTGAAGAAAAAGCTTCAAATTTTATTTTCCTTTGTCTTGTCTTTCTGTGAAATTTGACACTGATGAGTCATTGTTTACACAGCTGGATGACCTTGAGAACAGCTGGAGTTGGATTCTCATAGAAGTCTCGGGAGGCGATGGGTTTAAAGTAGGGTGAATACTAGTTGGCCGTATATTTTTAAATATTTTTAAAAAATTAACATTTTTATTGCGATTTCCGACCCCCGACTTAATTAAACTATATATAATAAAATCTATTAATTAAAAAATTAAAAAACTATTGGAGGTCGTTTTTGATATCAGAAAGTAGCTTTAAATAACTTTACCGAAGTAAAATCCGTGCACTACAACTTTAGAACGATTAATTAAATTTGATTTTAAAATCCCATTAAAAAACAATTAAGCGTTAATCGCGCGTCATTAAAGGTTGATCGCATTAAAATCGCGATAAAATTTTTTTCGCGCGGGCAAAAAAATTTGAAAACATTTGGAGACCTAAAGAACATTACAGATTCAAAAAAATTTCGAGTTTTTCGTAACACTATGTAACTTGACCGAGATATCTCGGGATTGGGGCTTAAGGGGAGGACACCTATGCTCAAATCATAAGGGATCTCTTTCCTGGTGATGACCCAGAAACTGACATTAATACTCACACCATGATCACGAATAACAGTCTGACTAGCATCACCACTAATAAAGACAGAATGTTCTCCTGCCAAGAGATTGTTAGGGAGTTCTCCAGGCTTAAGCTTTGCAAGGTGCCTGGACCAGATCTTATTACCCCCAGGATGGCGAAAATGGCCTTCGAGACCATCCCAACTACTTTCCCTGTCATTTTCAACAAATGCCTGCAACTAGGCCACTTCCTCTCCGTATGGAAAACTGCCTCCATTAAACTAATCCCCAAGAATAACAACCCATCGAAATCGTCAGACTATAGACCAATCTCCCTTCTCCCAATCATCAGGAAAGTATTAGACGGTCTAATGGTAAATGTTTGCTCAACAACCAGTATGGATTTAGAAAGGGTAGAAACATTGGACTCAATAGTAAATTTCATTCAGGATGCAAAGGAAAGGGGCGAGCACACCATGGTGGTCACCATTGACTTCAAGGGAGCCTTCGACCACGCTTGGTCGCCCGTTATCCTCACTGCTATCAAAGGTACGGGGTGCTCCAAGAACATGTTTGCACTGGTCAAGAGTTACTTAATTAATTAAGTAAGAGGAAAACAATAGTAATTAACAACGGCCATATCTATCTGCAAAAGGAAATCAACAGGGGCTGCCCTCAGGGCTCCAGGTCCGGGCCATTCCTGTGGAACATTATGTATGACAGCCTTCTGCTCCTGGGTTCCACATTCCCTGCCAACTACAACTGTAGGTTACAGGGATACGCTGATGATACGATTGTAGCCATCACCCACAGGACTCAGGCGATACTTCAGGCTCGGGCCAACAGCATTTTGCAGGCAATATCACAGTGGTGTCACAACAAGAAACTCATAATAGATTATGACAAATGTCATTGCGTGGTCTTCCCAAGGACCACGCCCCTACACAAGGGGCCAATCATCAATATGGATGGTCACCAAATAAAGAACAGTGAAACAGTAAAATACGTAGGAGTGATATTAGACAACAGGTTAACATGGAAGCATCAAGCCCACTACATCTATGAGAAGGCAGTGACGGTTATGCACTCTTTGTCCTCTATAGCTCGGAACCATTGGGGGTACGGCAGTGAGGCATGCCGCCTCGTGTATATTGCAGCTATTGAGACAATTCTGACATACGGTTCAGAGATTTGGAGGACGTCGATTACAAGAACACACATAAAAAGAAAGCTCCTCTCTGCTCAAAGGCTTGCTCTCATCTCGATCACCAAGGCATACAAGACAGCCCCAACGGATGCCCTACTACCGATAGCAAATCTAATTCCCATAGATCTGGTTATAAAGGAAAAAGTATGGATCTTTCACCATCGTAAGCTGGCCATCGGGACTACTATCAACAGTTTCAATAGGGTCACAAGTCACATAGATGTTGGCTCGGCAGCCACGAGTCTCTCTGAACATCTGTCACAATATAAATTGGATTACAACCCTCAGTACCTTAACTATCACCCAGAACCTCCTTCGATGATCTTTTCACCATGGAGGGTGCAGAGGTCACTACCGGCCTCTGTATCTACACGGATGATTCAAAGTTCGACAAGGGAGTGGGATGTTCCATCGTTGTGGCAAATAATAGCATAAACATCCACCAGGCTCGGTTCAGGTTGGCCAGTTATTGCACGGTCAACCAGGCAGAATCTCTGGCCATCAATAAGGCGCTACTCTGGGTTAATAATAACATGAACAATAGGGTTCTAGGGTTACAATTCTGAGCGACAGTCGAGTTGCCTTGTTGCAGCTCAAGAACATTAACACCAAACTGACAATAATCCAAGAAAGTATAGGCCTACTACTTACCTTACGGAACAGGATTACCATCAAGTTTATCTGGGTAAAAGGGCACTCTGGTGTTATTGGTAATGAGAGGCCCACACAGCATCTGTATGGGTACAAAGTTGCTCCTACGGCAAAACTCCGTTCATATGGTTAAAGGAAAACATCCGCTATCATACATTGAAAGAGTGGCAGGCAAGATGGGACATCAGCTCAACAAGTAGGTTAACGTATAGTTTCATACTTGACATCCTCCAGCGTAGTAAATACAAGCATATAGTCCCTGCTTATCAAACAACTCAAATTACGACCGGGCACGGCAACTTTCGCAGTTGCCTTAGGAGGTTTTTGCGAAAGACCGATGGTAAGTGTCCATGTGCACTCAACGAAGACGAAAACCCAGAGCACATCATCTGGAACTGCCATCTATGAATTACAGAAGAAAGAACTAATCAGCGAAATCCAAAAACAAAACGAACTATGGCCGTGCCATAAGAATACTCTGATAAGTAACAGCAAAATATACAAAGCTCTTAAAAAATTCTCATTGGATATAAAAATCCTCGATTGAACCTCTCCTAGGGCCCTACTGCTCAGCCAATTGGTGTTACCGCATCTCTAATTGTTGGTATAATGTGGTATACTCTCATCCTGCAGTGTAGTATCTGCGTGGGTTTACTCACTTAACACTTTTCTATGCGGTACTTATTTCTTCTGGTATACATGGTATATAGATAATGCATTATATGTACTGTACAGGATCCGATCAAAATTCTTGTCTAACAGTCGATCCATTGCGCATGGGCGGAAGTCAATCACTTGATACGCCAGGACATCCTACCTGTTATCAAAGGCCTTTAGAGTGGACTGGTCCGATTTGCGCAGTAATAGGGGTAAAGAAATCGAGCCGGGGGACTTCAGTGTGCAGTCAAGCGTGATACGGGTTGACATTACTAGTCGCTCATCACTGCTTGCTTAGCGTCGGCCGTTTTTATTTTAAAATCGTAAAGTCACCGCCACTGATTATCAGAAATTATGATTCTATCTCTTATTTTGATACTTTTCTTTCTTTATAATGTTTTATTTATTTTATTTTCCTGTAATTAGAGACAATACGGCTTTAAAATAAACAGATCAGATTTCTCTTGCCAGTAGATTATCTCAACTTTCACCGATGCCTTTGTAATCGGATAGGAATTGACCGTGTTTCAAAGTCCAGTGTTAAGTGTTTATTGCTTTTGCGGTAATACGAGTAGAGCGGGAGAGTCCCTTAATGAACCGCGAAGTGTTTTATTACTGTTTAAACAACTTCTCCCCACTTGTTATTCTTAGTAACTAGAGACGTCTGTCAAGGTCCGTTAAAGTTTATTACTTTCACAACAGGGTGTCAAGTGAGCCGCCACCACACCCACCGTTAACGACAACAACGCGCGAAGTATTACGTTACTCTGTAAACAAAAACTCCCTTCCTTGTTGGAGGTGGGTCAGATGTCAAGGTTACTGTTTAATTCTATTGAACAGAATGTTGTCCTTGATATTTAAGAATCAGTTTTGTCAGAACTGTTTACTTTTAATACATTTTTTATAATTTATTTCCGCTTCGGTTATAAAATTGTTTTTATCATGTTTTAAATCGATTTGTTATAAATTATACTTGTATAAAGTTTATGAATTAAAATTTCGAAAGAAGGTTTCTAATGAAGGGACTATTGGAAACAATCTGATGATGTTTTGAAATAGAATTAAAATAGTTTACATGGCATAATTAAGAGCGATACATTGCGTTATCGCCATCAACTACTTTCGGGTTTTGATTAGACTCGAAAATCACACGATTTGTAACGTTCACGAATGTCAAACCAAGTAATGAAAGCTTCATTCTTACATTTCGGTCGATGAATATCGAAAATTGGTCTTTCTCTGGAACTGGTCTGATTTCCCGTTACTTGGACATAGAAATCAATAGGACAGGAAATTGAAACTAATATGTTACTTCGGAGATTCATTCTTTGAGACTCCAATTTGTTTTTCTAAGTAAACAAGTTCAACTGCAAAAGTGACACACCTCAGTTTTTTCTAAACTTACGTTTCTTTCCTCAACAGTTTTTCTTCTGAATTTGCTTTCCCCTCTTCTTTTCGCAAACTCTCCACTTTATTGTTTACTGATTACGTTTTGCAAGTTGACAGACAAAACACGAGATGTATTGGTTTCTTATTATCCAATAAAACATTGGGAAATTTCCTTGAACATGATTCGTTAAAAGGTGTTAGCCACACCTTGTTCTACTTGCTTGATTGGCCATTTTTGTTGGTCACGCCCTGCATAAAGCGTATTGGCCGTGACTCGTTACCCATCTATATCAGAATCGCGAATCAAAGATAACAAAATATATCTAAGCGATCAATTTGCAAGCAATACACATTAATGTCAAGTAACAGTTATAATAACTGTTATAACATTTAATTGTCCAACGATTTTATGACTAGTTTGAGAAACACACAGATTAGAAATGAGTAAATACATTTATTAACTCAAGTTACAAACAATTCATCAACAGAACATAGCAATTAATCAATACATCGATGACTCATTAACAGAACATAACGGAAAAAAAAAAAAAAACGCAGATGGAGGGAGAGGTTAGAACCTCGTCCAATACCCTACTTCGTCCCCGACCGCATTAAGACGCGCGGGCATGCTTGCCACAAGATTTTGACAAAGCATGCCCTCGCGCAGCTTTTCCCAACGAACAGAGACGATGTCCCAAAGTTCGTTGGGATTGGCTGCGTTAATGGGGCCGCGGGCGAGCTCAGACCAAACATGTTCAATTGGGTTGAGGTCCGCCCCTCTCCCCGGCCATCCCATGTCCGCAACTTGCGGCTGTTGTTCTAGCCATCTTTTCACGATGCCAGCTGTGTGCACCGGGGAGCGGTCATGGACGAAGAAGAAACGTTCTTCTCCGTAGACGGCCCTCACCGTCGGCAATAACATCTGCTCGAGGATTTCGATGTATTGCACGGCGGTGAGGTGACCGTCTATGCAGACCAACTCCCCGGGACCAGCGGAGGACATCCATCCCCATAGACCTGTAAACAGAAAAAGTCAATAAAGTTGTGATTTATAAAATGCACAAGCAGATAAGTTGTCATGTTCAAAAGATTTAATGATACAAATACACAACATTAAAATACTCACCTATTGAAAAACGCCCGCTTCTTTGGATGCGCCACACGTACTCAGGATCATATCTGGTACAGGGTGGGCGACGCACCCACACAGGCCCGGTGTTCGAAGATGAAAAAATCTTCTCGTCGGAAAAGATTACGTTTTGCCAATCTTCGGCAGCCCACCGCGAACCCCAACCTGTCCATTTGGTTGCCTACGGTGAGATTTTGTTTTTGGGCTGCCTTTCGTCCAAACAGCTCGCCCTCTCGCAACCTATAAATAAAAAACATATGTATTATCCTGCTTCCTACATTTCTGTATACGCAAGAGCACGTTAATAAAAATGTCTGGCGGTTCAACATAGCGAAAGAAATACATTTCATTGGAAAATTGAAATATTATACTACAAATGTTACATACCTTCTCTTTACTGTGTTTATAGACACATCCAACCCCATCACCGATCTATGCGATGAGGCGGTAGCAAACGGACTAGCCTGCACTAAGTTGCTCATCTTGAGCGGGAAACCGGACGATCGCCCTGGGGACACAGAGGCGGTGTCCCGACCTTGTTTCAGTATTCTGGACACTGATCGTGATGATATCCTCAGGCACCGTGCGATATCCGCAATAGTTTTCCTTTTTTCTCTGTGAGCGATGAAACGCTCACGTAAGTCTTTTCCTAATGATTTAGGCAAGCTCATCAATACAGCACTTTCAGCAAAGCCTTTATATACTCTCGATTCCCTCGACAATTGAATTTAATTTCATGGTAACAGACATAAATAATATTGAAAAAAATCTAAAAAATCTAAAAAATTGTAATTATTATAAAAGTTACCCTATTTTTAATATTAATAATAACTGTCTTTGTAATATGCAAATCAGTACAACACTGCAATGCAGTATGTAACGCAGGTACGGTTAAAAAAGAGTAATGTAACAAACGTATTTTAAGATATGTACGTAATTATGTCTATGACCCCTGGATACTGTCAAAAAATATAAGAAAATCATTTATAAAAAATTTTTAATGAAATTACTTCACTTATTGTAAAATAAGTTGTGTACACCAATTAAGACCTTGTATGTATAACAGATTAAAAATGAATATGGTAAGAAACGTTATTTTAATACTGTTTTGTAAAATATTTATGTAATGTTTTAAAAATTGTATATATATTTTTTAGTTGACTGATGAGGGGCTTTACGCCCGAAACGTGCTGTTGTCACGTATCAACTAAAATGAGGGAAATAAAGTCAAGTGTTTATTTATAACTCAAATGTGAGTTCGAAGTCCAATGTATTCGCAAAACACGGTTTCGAAAACAACATAAAAAATTTCAATTATAGAAACGGCTATAACTTCCTTGGGTTGATCCCCCTATGTTTCCGGTAGCGCGAGCTTTTATAGCGTTAATGTGAGGTCCGTTTGTTGAGGATGACTCGCATTTCCTGACAGCTAAGTGTCAACTTTCCCACCTAACTTTCCTTTGATAGTTGGAGGAGCCCTGTGCTCCGATACTACGCGAAGAGTTTTTCTAGGGGGTGTTTACAAAATTTCAATCAACGAAAAAAAAAGGGAAAGTTTCCTTTCATTTACAAAATTTTCGCTCTAAAATCCGCGGTCTCACAGTGATTTTCAACTGCTTTCGAAAGTATTCTACATTTTTTGGTATATTATCGTCGTTTTCATTTTGTTTTATTGTGTTGGCAATTTTACGTTTCTTTGTTTACTTTAAAAAAAATCAATATTTTCTAATCTAACAACAAAATCATTTAGATATTTTAAATGGCTTAAATATCCCTACTTCTACATTTTTCGAAAATTAACGAGTAAACTTAATTGAGTGTATTTATGTAAAACACAATGTTTTTGAACTGTAATTAAGTAATTTTCTTAAAATTGATGTCTCACTTTTAATTTATATTATTTAACACCAATTTTTATGATGTTAAAATTACTAATAATTGCTATTATTCTAATGAGAATTAGTATGTAGACGTGTCTAAATCATAATTATTATAAATATGAGGCAACGAATTTAAATGAGTGATACAATATATAAAACACTAGAAAGTTTATTTCCTAAAAAACTGCGTCCGTATTTAATTAGTTTAAACAACGAATACCAGTTATTGATGAATACGAGAAGTGTGGAAACTGCTTATCCAGATGACACACCAGACGTTTAGTGTACAGTACTTGGTCTCGTGTATTTCTTGTATATTCGTGGTGGCGCACGAGTGATCCATTATATTCTGTGCCGGTTACAGCTAGAAGTTGAAAGGGTGCGTGCTACGGAGACATAAATCTTGGTGTATTTGTGTTTGTAGTAGTCCAATTTGTCCCCTATTTCATGTATGATCGAATGTAGATATTCTTATAAGTATGCTAATATTCCGAAATCGGGAAAACGAGAGAGACCCTGTCAATAATACCTTCTTACTGTGTTACCGTTTTGCATCACGAAGTGTTCTGAATCGTCGTATGTGAAGGTCTCGTAGATTCCACCAGCTGAAAAGTGTTCGTGGTATCTGTATGCTACCTACTTTACTTCTCATTTTCCCATAAAGAATAATCATTCCCCAGTAATGTTCGTGCGTATAAGGAAACCCAAGGTAATAAATGTATGTACTGTACTGTACACCGAAGTTGGTTGCAGTTTATCTAATAATTATTTGCACACAGAGCTTTAAACACGTATTTAATTGTGTATAAACGAAAACATTGTCAATTTTGTAACATTCACACGGACGATAACTTTTGTACTCATTAATTAAAAAATGAAGATAATCAAGAAATTAAATAGAAGATTATCATTTGTATTAATTTTACAAATTTTATAATATTTTACACGTTGTTAGCTCGAAATCTATTTATCAATACAGTGTGCCTCTCAACGTATTGTTTGGGAAATAGTAATGACATGTGGATGGAAAGAAGTCTGTTTATATTTGCTCCGATTTTGTGAAGATATTTTTAGTTTTTAATCGATTATACATTTTTTTACGTTTTAAGTGGAATTTTATTTTTATGAAGACATTGTTTTAATTTTCTGTTCTTGGAGAATTTGTTTATTACAACACTTTTTTCCATATTCTTCTTTACAAAAATGCGTTTATTTGCTTAAGACAAGTAATTTAATGTTTAGTTTTGAAAAGAAACTGGGAAAAAATATCACAAAGTAATTTTATTTTAACGAAATGATTAATCAAAAATTTTTAGAATTTGGTTACAAATATTTTTCTGCGATTCAAAATTGAAATTCTTTTCTCCCCATTCTTCGCACAAATTCCACGTAATTAATGCGACTCTTCTCGTCGGGATTCGCTTCTCGGATCATCTCTTCCACTTCGTCGTCTGTCAGCTTTTCGCCCAAATTTGTCATGATGTGTCGAAGCTCGGCGGCATTAATGAAACCTCGTCCTTCCTTGTCGAAGACTTTGAAAGCCTCGACTATCTCTTCCTCGTCGTCTTCGTCTCTCATCATTTTCGTCATCAGCACTAGAAAGTCGGTAAATTCCAGGATTCCGTTCCCGTCCGGGTCGATTTCTTCTTTTATTTCTTGAATCTCCGCTTCCGTTGGACTATAGCCCAAGGATCTCATCAACTTTCCCAGTTCTGACACCGGAATGTGGCCTTTTCCTTCTCTATCAAATAGCGCAAAGGCTTCCTTGAATTCGGAGATACGCTCTTCTGTCAAAGCATCGACCATCTTAATTCCTTTCCTATCTTACAGTTTTTTTTTTAATTCTTTAAGAATAACTTATTTGGGCCTCTTTAACAATGATAGAATTGTTAACAATGAATTATTGTTAAATAAATTTTTAAAGTAGAAAATATAATTTTCTGTTTCTGATTAAGGTAACTTCCATATCAAATAAACATTAAAATTATTCATTATAGATATAATTATATTATAATATATANTAAATTTGATTTTAAAATCCCATTAAAAAACAATTAAGCGTTAATCGCGCGTCATTAAAGGTTGATCGCATTAAAATCGCGATAAAATTTTTTTCGCGCGGGCAAAAAAATTTGAAAACATTTGGAGACCTAAAGAACATTACAGATTCAAAAAAATTTCGAGTTTTTCGTAACACTATGTAACTTGACCGAGATATCTCGGGCTTGGGGCTTAAGGAGAGGACACCTATGCTCAAATCATAAGGGATCTCTTTCCTGGTGATGACCCAGAAACTGACATTAATACTCACACCATGATCACGAATAACAGTCTGACTAGCATCACCACTAATAAAGACAGAATGTTCTCCTGCCAAGAGATTGTTAGGGAGTTCTCCAGGCTTAAGCTTTGCAAGGTGCCCGGACCAGATCTTATTACCCCCAGGATGGCGAAAATGGCCTTCGAGACCATCCCAACTACTTTCCCTGTCATTTTCAACAAATGCCTGCAACTAGGCCACTTCCTCTCCGTATGGAAAACTGCCTCCATTAAACTAATCCCCAAGAATAACAACCCATCGAAATCGTCAGACTATAGACCAATCTCCCTTCTCCCAATCATCAGGAAAGTATTAGACGGTCTAATGGTAAATGTTTGCTCAACAACCAGTATGGATTTAGAAAGGGTAGAAACATTGGACTCAATAGTAAATTTCATTCAGGATGCAAAGGAAAGGGGCGAGCACACCATGGTGGTCACCATTGACTTCAAGGGAGCCTTCGACCACGCTTGGTCGCCCGTTATCCTCACTGCTATCAAAGGTACGGGGTGCTCCAAGAACATGTTTGCACTGGTCAAGAGTTACTTAATTAATTAAGTAAGAGGAAAACAATAGTAATTAACAACGGCCATATCTATCTGCAAAAGGAAATCAACAGGGGCTGCCCTCAGGGCTCCAGGTCCGGGCCATTCCTGTGGAACATTATGTATGACAGCCTTCTGCTCCTGGGTTCCACATTCCCTGCCAACTACAACTGTAGGTTACAGGGATACGCTGATGATACGATTGTAGCCATCACCCACAGGACTCAGGCGATACTTCAGGCTCGGGCCAACAGCATTTTGCAGGCAATATCACAGTGGTGTCACAACAAGAAACTCATAATAGATTATGACAAATGTCATTGCGTGGTCTTCCCAAGGACCACGCCCCTACACAAGGGGCCAATCATCAATATGGATGGTCACCAAATAAAGAACAGTGAAACAGTAAAATACGTAGGAGTGATATTAGACAACAGGTTAACATGGAAGCATCAAGCCCACTACATCTATGAGAAGGCAGTGACGGTTATGCACTCTTTGTCCTCTATAGCTCGGAACCATTGGGGGTACGGCAGTGAGGCATGCCGCCTCGTGTATATTGCAGCTATTGAGACAATTCTGACATACGGTTCAGAGATTTGGAGGACGTCGATTACAAGAACACACATAAAAAGAAAGCTCCTCTCTGCTCAAAGGCTTGCTCTCATCTCGATCACCAAGGCATACAAGACAGCCCCAACGGATGCCCTACTACCGATAGCAAATCTAATTCCCATAGATCTGGTTATAAAGGAAAAAGTATGGATCTTTCACCATCGTAAGCTGGCCATCGGGACTACTATCAACAGTTTCAATAGGGTCACAAGTCACATAGATGTTGGCTCGGCAGCCACGAGTCTCTCTGAACATCTGTCACAATATAAATTGGATTACAACCCTCAGTACCTTAACTATCACCCAGAACCTCCTTCGATGATCTTTTCACCATGGAGGGTGCAGAGGTCACTACCGGCCTCTGTATCTACACGGATGATTCAAAGTCCGACAAGGGAGTGGGATGTTCCATCGTTGTGGCAAATAATAGCATAAACATCCACCAGGCTCGGTTCAGGTTGGCCAGTTATTGCACGGTCAACCAGGCAGAATCTCTGGCCATCAATAAGGCGCTACTCTGGGTTAATAATAACATGAACAATAGGGTTCTAGGGTTACAATTCTGAGCGACAGTCCAGTTGCCTTGTTGCAGCTCAAGAACATTAACACCAAACTGACAATAATCCAAGAAAGTATAGGCCTACTACTTACCTTACGGAACAGGATTACCATCAAGTTTATCTGGGTAAAAGGGCACTCTGGTGTTATTGGTAATGAGAGGCCCGCACAGCATCTGTATGGGTACAAAGTTGCTCCTACGGCAAAACTCCGTTCATATGGTTAAAGGAAAACATCCGCTATCATACATTGAAAGAGTGGCAGGCAAGATGGAACATCAGCTCAACAAGTAGGTTAACGTATAGTTTCATACTTGACATCCTCCAGCGTAGTAAATACAAGCATATAGTCCCTGCTTATCAAACAACTCAAATTACGACCGGGCACGGCAACTTTCGCAGTTGCCTTAGGAGGTTTTTGCGAAAGACCGATGGTAAGTGTCCATGTGCACTCAACGAAGACGAAAACCCAGAGCACATCATCTGGAACTGCCATCTATGAATTACAGAAGAAAGAACTAATCAGCGAAATCCAAAAACAAAACGAACTATGGCCGTGCCATAAGAATACTCTGATAAGTAACAGCAAAATATACAAAGCTCTTAAAAAATTCTCATTGGATATAAAAATCCTCGATTGAACCTCTCCTAGGGCCCTACTGCTCAGCCAATTGGTGTTACCGCATCTCTAATTGTTGGTATAATGTGGTATACTCTCATCCTGCAGTGTAGTATCTGCGTGGGTTTACTCACTTAACACTTTTCTATGCGGTACTTATTTCTTCTGGTATACATGGTATATAGATAATGCATTATATGTACTGTACAGGATCCGATCAAAATTCTTGTCTAACAGTCGATCCATTGCGCATGGGCGGAAGTCAATCACTTGATACGCCAGGACATCCTACCTGTTATCAAAGGCCTTTAGAGTGGACTGGTCCGATTTGCGCAGTAATAGGGGTAAAGAAATCGAGCCGGGGGACTTCAGTGTGCAGTCAAGCGTGATACGGGTAGACATTACTAGTCGCTCATCACTGCTTGCTTAGCGTCGGCCGTTTTTATTTTAAAATCGTAAAGTCACCGCCACTGATTATCAGAAATTATGATTCTATCTCTTATTTTGATACTTTTCTTTCTTTATAATGTTTTATTTATTTTATTTTCCTGTAATTAGAGACAATACGGCTTTAAAATAAACAGATCAGATTTCTCTTGCCAGTAGATTATCTCAACTTTCACCGATGCCTTTGTAATCGGATAGGAATTGACCGTGTTTCAAAGTCCAGTGTTAAGTGTTTATTGCTTTTGCGGTAATACGAGTAGAGCGGGAGAGTCCCTTAATGAACCGCGAAGTGTTTTATTACTGTTTAAACAACTTCTCCCCACTTGTTATTCTTAGTAACTAGAGACGTCTGTCAAGGTCCGTTAAAGTTTATTACTTTCACAACAGGGTGTCAAGTGAGCCGCCACCACACCCACCGTTAACGACAACAACGCGCGAAGTATTACGTTACTCTGTAAACAAAAACTCCCTTCCTTGTTGGAGGTGGGTCAGATGTCAAGGTTACTGTTTAATTCTATTGAACAGAATGTTGTCCTTGATATTTAAGAATCAGTTTTGTCAGAACTGTTTACTTTTAATACATTTTTTATAATTCATTTCCGCTTCGGTTATAAAATTGTTTTTATCATGTTTTAAATCGATTTGTTATAAATTATACTTGTATAAAGTTTATGAATTAAAATTTCGAAAGAAGGTTTCTAATGAAGGGACTATTGGAAACAATCTGATGATGTTTTGAAATAGAATTAAAATAGTTTACAGGGCATAATTAAGAGCGATACATTGCGTTATCGCCATCAACTACTTTCGGGTTTTGATTAGACTCGAAAATCACACGATTTGTAACGTTCACGAATGTCAAACCAAGTAATGAAAGCTTCATTCTTACATTTCGGTCGATGAATATCGAAAATTGGTCTTTCTCTGGAACTGGTCTGATTTCCCGTTACTTGGACATAGAAATCAATAGGACAGGAAATTGAAACTAATATGTTACTTCGGAGATTCATTCTTTGAGACTCCAATTTGTTTTTCTAAGTAAACAAGTTCAACTGCAAAAGTGACACACCTCAGTTTTTTCTAAACTTACGTTTCTTTCCTCAACAGTTTTTCTTCTGAATTTGCTTTCCCCTCTTCTTTTCGCAAACTCTCCACTTTATTGTTTACTGATTACGTTTTGCAAGTTGACAGACAAAACACGAAATGTATTGGTTTCTTATTATCCAATAAAACATTGGGAAATTTCCTTGAACATGATTCGTTAAAAGGTGTTAGCCACACCTTGTTCTACTTGCTTGATTGGCCATTTTTGTTGGTCACGCCCTGCATAAAGCGTATTGGCCGTGACTCGTTACCCATCTATATCAGAATCGCGAATCAAAGATAACAAAATATATCTAAGCGATCAATTTGCAAGCAATACACATTAATGTCAAGTAACAGTTATTATAACTGTTATAACATTTAATTGTCCAACGATTTTATGACTAGTTTGAGAAACACACAGATTAGAAATGAGTAAATACATTTATTAACTCAAGTTACAAACAATTCATCAACAGAACATAGCAATTAATCAATACATCGATGACTCATTAACAGAACATAACGGAAAAAAAAAAAAAAACGCAGATGGAGGGAGAGGTTAGAACCTCGTCCAATACCCTACTTCGTCCCCGACCGCATTAAGACGCGCGGGCATGCTTGCCACAAGATTTTGACAAAGCATGCCCTCGCGCAGCTTTTCCCAACGAACAGAGACGATGTCCCAAAGTTCGTTGGGATTGGCTGCGTTAATGGGGCCGCGGGCGAGCTCAGACCAAACATGTTCAATTGGGTTGAGGTCCGCCCCTCTCCCCGGCCATCCCATGTCCGCAACTTGCGGCTGTTGTTCTAGCCATCTTTTCACGATGCCAGCTGTGTGCACCGGGGAGCGGTCATGGACGAAGAAGAAACGTTCTTCTCCGTAGACGGCCCTCACCGTCGGCAATAACATCTGCTCGAGGATTTCGATGTATTGCACGGCGGTGAGGTGACCGTCTATGCAGACCAACTCCCCAGGACCAGCGGAGGACATCCATCCCCATAGACCTGTAAACAGAAAAAGTCAATAAAGTTGTGATTTATAAAATGCACAAGCAGATAAGTTGTCATGTTCAAAAGATTTAATGATACAAATACACAACATTAAAATACTCACCTATTGAAAAACGCCCGCTTCTTTGGATGCGCCACACGTACTCAGGATCATATCTGGTACAGGGTGGGCGACGCACCCACACAGGCCCGGTGTTCGAAGAAGAAAAAATCTTCTCGTCGGAAAAGATTACGTTTTGCCAATCTTCGGCAGCCCACCGCGAACCCCAACCTGTCCATTTGGTTGCCTACGGTGAGATTTTGTTTTTGGGCTGCCTTTCGTCCAAACAGCTCGCCCTCTCGCAACTTATGAATAAAAAACATATGTATTATCCTGCTTCCTACATTTCTGTATACGCAAGAGCACGTTAATAAAAATGTCTGGCGGTTCAACATAGCGAAAGAAATACATTTCATTGGAAAATTGAAATATTATACTACAAATGTTACATACCTTCTCTTTACTGTGTTTATAGACACATCCAACCCCATCACCGATCTATGCGATGAGGCGGTAGCAAACGGACTAGCCTGCACTAAGTTGCTCATCTTGAGCGGGAAACCGGACGATCGCCCTGGGGACACAGAGGCGGTGTCCCGACCTTGTTTCAGTATTCTGGACACTGATCGTGATGATATCCTCAGGCACCGTGCGATATCCGCAATAGTTTTCCTTTTTTCTCTGTGAGCGATGAAACGCTCACGTAAGTCTTTTCCTAATGATTTAGGCAAGCTCATCAATACAGCACTTTCAGCAAAGCCTTTATATACTCTCGATTCCCTCGACAATTGAATTTAATTTCATGGTAACAGACATAAATAATATTGAAAAAAATCTAAAAAATCTAAAAAATTGTAATTATTATAAAAGTTACCCTATTTTTAATATTAATAATAACTGTCTTTGTAATATGCAAATCAGTACAACACTGCAATGCAGTATGTAACGCAGGTACGGTTAAAAAAGAGTAATGTAACAAACGTATTTTAAGATATGTACGTAATTATGTCTATGACCCCTGGATACTGTCAAAAAATATAAGAAAATCATTTATAAAAAATTTTTAATGAAATTACTTCACTTATTGTAAAATAAGTTGTGTACACCAATTAAGACCTTGTATGTATAACAGATTAAAAATGAATATGGTAAGAAACGTTATTTTAATACTGTTTTGTAAAATATTTATGTAATGTTTTAAAAATTGTATATATATTTTTTAGTTGACTGATGAGGGGCTTTACGCCCGAAACGTGCTGTTGTCACGTATCAACTAAAATGAGGGAAATAAAGTCAAGTGTTTATTTATAACTCAAATGTGAGTTCGAAGTCCAATGTATTCGCAAAACACGGTTTCGAAAACAACATAAAAAATTTCAATTATAGAAACGGCTATAACTTCCTTGGGTTGATCCGCCTATGTTTCCGGTAGCGCGAGCTTTTATAGCGTTAATGTGAGGTCCGTTTGTTGAGGATGACTCGCATTTCCTGACAGCTAAGTGTCAACTTTCCCACCTAACTTTCCTTTGATAGTTGGAGGAGCCCTGTGCTCCGATACTACGCGAAGAGTTTTTCTAGGGGGTGTTTACAAAATTTCAATCAACGAAAAAAAAAGGGAAAGTTTCCTTTCATTTACAAAATTTTCGCTCTAAAATCCGCGGTCTCACAGTGATTTTCAACTGCTTTCGAAAGTATTCTACATTTTTTGGTATATTATCGTCGTTTTCATTTTGTTTTATTGTGTTGGCAATTTTACGTTTCTTTGTTTACTTTAAAAAAAATCAATATTTTCTAATCTAACAACAAAATCATTTAGATATTTTAAATGGCTTAAATATCCCTACTTCTACATTTTTCGAAAATTAACGAGTAAACTTAATTGAGTGTATTTATGTAAAACACAATGTTTTTGAACTGTAATTAAGTAATTTTCTTAAAATTGATGTCTCACTTTTAATTTATATTATTTAACACCAATTTTTATGATGTTAAAATTACTAATAATTGCTATTATTCTAATGAGAATTAGTATGTAGACGTGTCTAAATCATAATTATTATAAATATGAGGCAACGAATTTAAATGAGTGATACAATATATAAAACACTAGAAAGTTTATTTCCTAAAAAACTGCGTCCGTATTTAATTAGTTTAAACAACGAATACCAGTTATTGATGAATACGAGAAGTGTGGAAACTGCTTATCCAGATGACACACCAGACGTTTAGTGTACAGTACTTGGTCTCGTGTATTTCTTGTATATTCGTGGTGGCGCACGAGTGATCCATTATATTCTGTGCCGGTTACAGCTAGAAGTTGAAAGGGTGCGTGCTACGGAGACATAAATCTTGGTGTATTTGTGTTTGTAGTAGTCCAATTTGTCCCCTATTTCATGTATGATCGAATGTAGATATTCTTATAAGTATGCTAATATTCCGAAATCGGGAAAACGAGAGAGACCCTGTCAATAATACCTTCTTACTGTGTTACCGTTTTGCATCACGAAGTGTTCTGAATCGTCGTATGTGAAGGTCTCGTAGATTCCACCAGCTGAAAAGTGTTCGTGGTATCTGTATGCTACCTACTTTACTTCTCNGATGACTCGCATTTCCTGACAGCTAAGTGTCAACTTTCCCACCTAACTTTCCTTTGATAGTTGGAGGAGCCCTGTGCTCCGATACTACGCGCAGAGTTTTTCTAGGGGGTGTTTACAAAATTTCAATCAACGAAAAAAAAAGGGAAAGTTTCCTTTCATTTACAAAATTTTCGCTCTAAAATCCGCGGTCTCACAGTGATTTTCAACTGCTTTCGAAAGTATTCTACATTTTTTGGTATATTATCGTCGTTTTCATTTTGTTTTATTGTGTTGGCAATTTTACGTTTCTTTGTTTACTTTAAAAAAAATCAATATTTTCTAATCTAACAACAAAATCATTTAGATATTTTAAATGGCTTAAATATCCCTACTTCTACATTTTTCGAAAATTAACGAGTAAACTTAATTGAGTGTATTTATGTAAAACACAATGTTTTTGAACTGTAATTAAGTAATTTTCTTAAAATTGATGTCTCACTTTTAATTTATATTATTTAACACCAATTTTTATGATGTTAAAATTACTAATAATTGCTATTATTCTAATGAGAATTAGTATGTAGACGTGTCTAAATCATAATTATTATAAATATGAGGCAACGAATTTAAATGAGTGATACAATATATAAAACACTAGAAAGTTTATTTCCTAAAAAACTGCGTCCGTATTTAATTAGTTTAAACAACGAATACCAGTTATTGATGAATACGAGAAGTGTGGAAACTGCTTATCCAGATGACACACCAGACGTTTAGTGTACAGTACTTGGTCTCGTGTATTTCTTGTATATTCGTGGTGGCGCACGAGTGATCCATTATATTCTGTGCCGGTTACAGCTAGAAGTTGAAAGGGTGCGTGCTACGGAGACATAAATCTTGGTGTATTTGTGTTTGTAGTAGTCCAATTTGTCCCCTATTTCATGTATGATCGAATGTAGATATTCTTATAAGTATGCTAATATTCCGAAATCGGGAAAACGAGAGAGACCCGGTCAATAATACCTTCTTACTGTGTTACCGTTTTGCATCACGAAGTGTTCTGAATCGTCGTATATGGAGGTCTCGTAGATTCCACCAGCTGAAAAGTGTTCGTGGTATCTATATGCTACCTACTTTACTTCTCATTTTCCCATAAAGAATAATCATTCCCCAGTAATGTTCGTGCGTATAAGGAAACCCAAGGTAATAAATGTATGTACTGTACTGTACACCGAAGTTGGTTGCAGTTTATCTAATAATTATTTGCACACAGAGCTTTAAACACGTATTTAATTGTCTATAAACGAAAACATTGTCAATTTTGTAACATTCACACGGACGATAACTTTTGTACTCATTAATTAAAAATGAAGATAATCAAGAAATTAAATAGATTATCACTTATATTAATTTTACAAATTTTATAATATTTTACACGTTGTTAGCTCGAAATCTATTTATCAATACAGTGTGCCTCTCAACGTGTTGTTTGGGAAATAGCAATGACATGTGGATGGAAAGAAGTCTGTTTATATTTGCTCCGATTTTGTGAAGATATTTTTAGTTTTTAATCGATTATATATTTTTTTACGTTTTAAGTGGAATTTTATTTTTATGAAGACATTGTTTTAATTTTCTGTTCTTGGAGAATTTGTTTATTACAACACTTTTTTCCATATTCTTCTTTACAAAAATGCGTTTATTTGCTTAAGACAAGTAATTTAATGTTTAGTTTTGAAAAGAAACTGGGAAAAAATATCACAAAGTAATTTTATTTTAACGAAATGATTAATCAAAAATTTTTAGAATTTGGTCACAAATATTTTTCTGCGATTCAAAATTGAAATTCTTTTCTCCCCATTCTTCGCACAAATTCCACGTAATTAATGCGACTCTTCTCGTCGGGATTCGCTTCTCGGATCATCTCTTCCACTTCGTCGTCTGTCAGCTTTTCGCCCAAATTTGTCATGATGTGTCGAAGCTCGGCGGCATTAATGAAACCTCGTCCTTCCTTGTCGAAGACTTTGAAAGCCTCGACTATCTCTTCCTCGTCGTCTTCGTCTCTCATCATTTTCGTCATCAGAACTAGAAAGTCGGTAAATTCCAGGATTCCGTTCCCGTCCGGGTCGATTTCTTCTTTTATTTCTTGAATCTCCGCTTCCGTTGGACTATAGCCCAAGGATCTCATCAACTTTCCCAGTTCTGACACCGGAATGTGGCCTTTTCCTTCTCTATCAAATAGCGCAAAGGCTTCCTTGAATTCGGAGATACGCTCTTCTGTCAAAGCATCGACCATTTTAATTCCTTTCCTATCTTACAGTTTTTTTTAAATCTTTNGCTAACTTTACTCCGTCGTATCGAGTTTGGCTAGATCTCCCTCTCTTTTTCCTTTTTTGTGGAGTGTATTTCATTGACATTTCCGGGAGTCTCTCGTCACACATTCTTTTCACATGTCCAATCCAAATAAGTTGTTTCTTCTTTATTTCTTCCAAAACCGTCTCCTTCACTCATTACGTCTTTGATTCTCTCATTAGTTATTCTTTCTCTTTTTGCGAAGATCTTCTCAACGCATCCATTTCAACCGTTGTTATTTTTCTCTTCTCTTCCCCAGTCATTCTCTATGCCTCCGCCCCGTATAACAGAATGCTTTTAACAATAGCATTATTTATTCTTATTTTTCTTGATCTAGTTAATTCTTCATTCTACCATATTCCATTTAATCTTTTAACTGCTCTCTTATCTCGCGCTAATCTTTCATTAATTTCTAGTGTATCTCTTCCATCTTGATGAATTTGTATTCCAAGATAATTGTTCACATCTCTCAATCTTTTTTCCTTCTTCCAGTTGCGTGTCTGTTTTAGCCCCTCCTATGCATAAATATTTTGTTTTACTCGTGTTTATATAAAAACCTCCTTTAAAATATTCATCTTTTATTTTTTTCGTGTATTTTAGATCATCCTTATCTTCTGCCATTATCACCCGATCATCTGCAAATTGCAATACAAACGTTAGTTTAACGTTCATGTCTATTACCATATTACAACATTTCCTTTTCCATATTTCAATACTCCTTCTTCGTAGATTTTAGATAAAGTTGGCGAAATACAACATTCCTGTCTTAATCCTTTTGATACCATAAATCCTTCTGATATTTTTTCAATTTTTATTTTCGTTATGGATTCTCTATATAATTCTTTAACTGCTTTAATAAACGTGTTATTAATATTTATCTCTTTTAATGTCTCCCATAATTTTGATGTTGAGACATTATCGTATGCTTTCGTTAAGTCTATAAACAACAAATGAGTTTCTTGTCCTGTTGCTAATCTTTTGTTCATAATCTGTTTCTTACAGAAAATACTGTCCATGAATGATGTTACTGTTCTGAATCCACTCTGCTTTTCTCTTTCTTTCGATTAGATCTTTTATTATTCGTCCGTATAATCTACTAGAATTATACGCAACAAGAACTGCTGCAGACGAATCTTTCAATGCACGCTGTAGGGATTTTAAAACGTTGCCGTTTGTAAATTGATTCAATCGATTGTGTATTCTAGAGGGTAACATTTCACAGAAACAATGTCACAATTACATATAATAGAAGAATTCTGTTACCAACTTAATATTTTGTAAGTTTTCATCTTCATTTGCACATAACTATGTGTGTAACGGTTATACATGTTATGTTTATACAGCGCGATGGTAAAGTGCCTCAGCTGTGAACGGGAAAAGGGCAGAAGCTTCTAGGAATGAATTAATGACGTCACAGGAAGATCGCGTGTCGAAAGAGTTAAGGAACAACAGGCGTTACCGGTCGTGAGAGTCAAGGAAAACACCGCGTTGATTAGTGAATAAATACATTTATTAACTAAAATAATAGTAATACAGTTACAATCCACTATCTCTGTAGCTAGTACATTTTTCTTTGTCTTATTTCTTTTTTATTTATCTTGTGGAGATTTAACTTGCGATTTTTTTTTTCATTCCCGAGGATCGCACAGTTCTATTATTAGTATGATTCTTTTAGTTTTTGATGAATCTCACATTTCATCTGATGCTCTTGGATTTTCAGGATGATAACTTAAGAAGCAGGGTAGATAACATTGTGGTGTAGTCCTATTTTCAGTGAAAGCAGACTTCGTTATGTATACAGAAATACGGTATGTCTTATAACAAAACGCACTTTTCGAAACATTCAGAGATAGCTAATGAAAACTCAATCCAGTAAAGAGCCATTGTGGAAAAGGAAGGAGTGAAAGCAATCAATTATAGATAATTCAGATTTCCATAATATCGAGTTGAGGAGGAGAATATTCTCATTATAAACTCTTCTGAAATACTTGTATTAGTCTTCAGAATAATTTTTCTCAAATTTTTGATAAATCGTTATTGATTATTAAAAATTATTCATGGTTTCTGTTTATGTTCAGTAATAAGGAGGGAAGTGAACAGTTCGATTTCTTTGTCTAAATCTTGCATAATTCGTTGAACTTTCATTAAAGACGAACGTTTACAATTTTGTGAAAGAAATTACAATAAACTTATTAAGGTCTTTCTTTTGAAAACTCGTTTTCTCAGTTTGAAGAAACTGTTACTGTTTACATTCGATGGATTTTCTGATTGGACTCGGCGAATAAATCAGGTGTCAGACGGGAATTCATTCTACTCAGTTGGATGAATGCTGCACATATTATTATAATATAGATAATTAAAAAATAATATAGAATCTGATAAGTTTGAATAGACGAAAGTTTTGATCTATTCGCATCGATATCTATTCCAGCGCTGGGTTTAGTTAACACGAACTCGTCCATGCTGTCGATGCGATTTCGTAATTCTTTGAGTTTATTATTTCTCAACCTTTCTAATGCGAGTTTCAGCCAATCACTTTCTGTCTTTAATAGCCTCGCTGATGGATAATTAGTTGCAGTCATCGGAAATTCTCTTTCTGGTGTTATATTTCTAATATGGGCTTTGGTGGTAGAACGAGACAAGAGTCGATACAAATATCTTATGTAGTTGTAGTTCTGAGTATTTTTGGGTAATTTTCGAGATTCTTGTGGATACCGTTTCTCACGGAACATACTAACGTAACTTTCGTCTTCTGTTCTGTGGTCGACAGAATCCAAATGTCTACCTGGAATGGGTGAAGCCTTTGACAAAATCAATAGAGAGGATAAAATCAAAATTGAAATATAAATGCAAATCATTGCTAGCGAAATCTTTCTTTGTAAAGAATACATCTTAACAATAACGGTTTATTGTTACGTTGGTCTATTATTCAATTTCTGTATTGTCGATTTTAGATAACCTTGTATAATTTGAATCTGTTTTTAAAATGAAGACTTTTTCTAAAATTATAAACCAGAGAAAATCGCGAATAAATAATTTTGAATCCAATCAAATGTGTAAAAGATACGTTTATTCAAGATTTTTTGTGGAATTAGATTGATATAATTTATCATTATGCCATAAAAGTATAGTTTTTAATGTAAATCTCTTTGAAAAATTTTAATTAGAACAGTAAATTAGCAACGATGGTGTTATTTATAACCTTGTTTATATTAAGTTACTAGCTGTTACCAGCGACTTCGTCCGCGGAGGTTTTGCAAGCAAACCCCATTTACATTCAAAATTTCAATAACCATAGTAATTGTTATATAACACCTACCGCTGAAGAGAATTGCTCAGAATCAAACGAACTGTTTTCAATTTGATCAATTTTCTGGAACGTTTACAATCGTTCTATAATCGAACCAATACGCAATAACAAATTCGAATCTAAAACGGTTCGAACATTTTTAATATCGAAATAGATAAAAATATTTATAACAATGTCTGAAATGTTATCAATTTAATACACCTAAGTACTCAATGAAGACTAAACGTAGTTGAAAACGAAAAATCGCATTTAAAGAGTACAGTAGAAGCCGTTCTTCCGGTTAAGCCCTAATCCTATCTCTCTCCCCCCGCGGGGGAATTTCGAAAAATCCCTTCTTAGTGCACGCTTTCATGACGTACCCTAACTGCGTACCAAATTTCACCTCTTTTTAAGTTCAGCGTTTTGCTCTGGGCGATGATGAATCAGTCATTCAGTCAGTTAGTCAGTCAGGACAAGTAATTTTATATATTTAGACTAGCTGGGTATTTATTTGTACCCGCTTCGCTGGGTTTTTATTTGTTCGTACATTTATATGTAATATAGACTTTTTATATATAAAAGACTGTTTTTTTCTCTCTACATAATCTCTCTCTGATTCGATGCGTTTCCCTATAATTTTCAAGTTGCTCTTCTGTCTGATCATTTCTGTTTCGATATGATTCGAGACCGCAAAAATTCTTTCTTACGCTTTGGCATTGTTTTTTATATGTTTACTTTCCACACTTCACTATTCACTTTTCGCTTTCTACTTTTTTTTTTTGTTATTCGTAAACTTTTACTTATGAAAAATCAACTGAAGTGTGTGCGTCACACGTCTCCAAAAGCCATCTCCACTATTCACACATAACGGTCCTCGACTATTCTAAAACATCTTCGACTATTCGAAAACATTTAAGATTAAATTATAGTCAAACTTACCCGTTTTCACAGAATGAAAGAATTACGTTCCCGTTTCCAGATTAATTAATTAATTAGAGAATTTTTACATGGGTCTAAAAATATGTTCGAATTCCTGCAAAAACGCAAAAAACCTGCGCCTGTAAATCTTGCATGCCGCTTTATCTTAACACTTCCTTTGTTACTGAACAATTCCATTGTTAACACTTCTGTAACCGTTGGGTCGGTATCTCTTCGATACCACGTGAGGATGACACCACTGTATCTTAGGTCGATACAGAGACCACACGTTCGCGCGAGCGGTGACGTACGAGGTTTAGACCCGGAATGCAGTGAAAAGAGAGAAGAACGGAAGAAACTGCACTCAAAGATGTTTAAACATAAACAACCGTTTATTTATATCAAACCTACGTTAGTTATACATCAGAATTTAAGGTTACAACGTTATTATTGACTACATATCAGTTACGTTAATCGTGTTTATTCTAGTTCAATGTCTAGTTCCTATCAAGTTCGCGATTGGTTTACGCGGAGAGAGAGAGAGCGTACAATAGTGCGCGGGCAAGATAAATACCTTATATTATTCTGTTGTTCGAGTAATAGCAATAAAGTCCCACAGTTCTCTTCGAAGTTAAATAGGTGAATTGTTGATATCTTCGAGTTTAGTAGGTGAGGAGGAGGTGTTGGTTGACGAACAGGAACAGTCTCTCGAAGAAAATCTCGGCCAGGCGTACACACACAATGAATTCATAATTTCCACACCCTTACTCATCGTGCCTGTCCTTTTTATACGAAGTCCTCTTTTCGGGTCTTTCCCCGATTTCGTCAGGGATGACGATATCCCTGGACCAATGAGGTGACGGGTGACACAATCGTGACACAGAGATGTACTCATGTCAACAAAGAACCCAACTCGTGGGAATCGAGGGTTAACCAAATTTTATTGATTTTATGTTTCCTCCTCTCTTTTAATTCTTTTATAACTCGTTCCATCTTTATAAAGTTGCATTTAAAGTTTAATTAAAAATTATAAAAGATTAAAGTTTTTAACACGAAATTTCTGACCCTTACACTTCCATTATTGACACTTTCATTGTTAAACATTTTCGAAGTAGACTACTTTCAACTCCCATATCTCTCACACCCTTATAGCTATCGAGACGCAACTACCATAGTGCACTATAGGAGACTCGGGGCTACTACCACGTCTCCCATCGAGAATTAGGTTTAGAAGGTTATTTTTTACGCAAAATTACCCACAATCTCACACAGATTTAAGGGACGTACAGCGCTACGACGAATTGCCAGCTTTTGCTGATTGGTTGGTGTTTGGGAATAATCATATTATATAAAAATGAACGAAATGCCGTGATAATTTGATTATTTTTAGGCTTCGAGCAAACCGCGCTATATCGAATCAGTGTGAATCGAGGCAGCGTTAAGCGGGGTTTTACCGTATACTGAGTGTTATATCCTGTGGTGATATTCAGCGGGTTCGCACAGGTTCGGCCGAACCCGTTGTTAACATTTTCAAAGTTTTCCGAACCCGTTGTTAAACACACGTAACATTTCTCAGTGGTTTTCTTTCTTTTAAAAAATATATTAAAATATACGTATTATACTCTGTAACACTACTAAACTAGAGCCTTATACCCCGTTCGCCTGGTGCAACCTCCATCGACCGTTTCAATCTCGACTAAAACGAGGTTCAATCGCGATCGACTCGAGAGAGTTCTCGAAACTAGATCCAGTCATAAGAGAGATCCGACAATCCCACGCGCGCGAGAAAATACAAGATGGCTGCGGAACACTGGTCGGGCTATCGACAGCGAAATAAGAAAGATATTGCATTTCGAGAGACGATGACATCTGTCTATTATTATAATAATACCTAACGATAAAATAAATGATTTAGAAAAGTTTTTCTTGTTTAACTGCTTTCCCTATGACTTTTTCTGATTAAAAAATGCGAATTTTTATGTTTATAAAATATTTTGAATGAAAAACAATTAAAATATGTACAAAATAAACCATTTTGAACACTCTTTTTATTATTTATCAAAAAAATATAGTTCTGGCATAAAAAATGTTAAATTTTAACTGACTTAATTTTGCTAACGCATCTTTTTTATTTATATGGGTATCTTAAGGCCAGTTTTTGCGCTAATGTTGCTAATGCACCATTTGAGCGAAAAAAAAAAATTGTTAAGAAAAATTTTCTATTAGCGAACCCTTTGTTAAATATTTCGAATATCATCACTGGTTATATCTGAAAATACAACAAAAATTCACATAAAAATTCGTTATTTTTGACTTTATATAAAAGTTTCTCACTAGCCATTTAATATTTGCATAGTTTTGTTTCGCTAAGTACGTTGCTGACTAGTTTTTTGTTACAATCGTGTTCCGCATCAAATAAAAATTTTAATAGAAATTGACTAAGTAGAAATTGAGAAAAATGAAAAGCGAAGGATACGCGGAGGAAGCATTTTATTAAGAAATGCGGCTGCACTGCCTACGATAAATAAACCTAACAGAGTGTTTTCTTTATCGTTCTTATGTTATTCTTTATCGTGGCCTTTTCTTTTCCGACGTCGAATTCAAGAGCAAAACAAACTTTCTTTTCCTCACAATGTGGCCGTTACTTCTACGGTGAAGCCCCTTCCGGCTTAGAGTGTGCTGCTAGTAACAACAGAGCGCTGTTCCTCCACTTAGATATTACAGCTCCGTGTGTATTCACACACGGAGCTGTAATATCTAAGTGCTATATAATATAGCTAATATCTAAGTAATATCTAAGTGCTATCTAATATCTAATAATAGCTAATATCTATGTAATATCTAAGTACTAAGTAATATAGCGAGTTCGTCTGCAGAGGGGGCTGAAACCCGATATTCAAAATTAACCGACAATTAAACGGATAAATAAAATTCTAGACTGAAAACGGAAAAGCAAGAAATTTCCGCTCACTCGGACTAATAAAGAGTGAAGATTGTCCGAGATAGCGAGGTGTTTTCTCTGATGCGTTACTAATTCACCAAATACAGTAATATAATTCACGGTATCACACATTTCCGTATTTAAAAACACTGGATAATAACAATTTTGTTATAATTATAGTTACTCGTTTATTACAATCTTTCGATTGTGAATAAATTTTAAATTACTGTACAACTTTTTAAAATAGTTTGTATGAGTTATGCCAAGCCGAGCTGACAGGGTCCGAGTTACCGGGGTTTACTGTACAGTACAGTACATAATACACTCTCGAATAATCTCTTACTCCGTGAAGTTTCAATAAAAACGACAGAAAATGGAAAATTTTACTTGTCACAACAATTTCTCATACAATAAATCACGCGTATACTTGCTGTATATGTACAACTGTACTATACATAAAAAATAAAAATACAGTAATCTACTTTTTATTCAGATTCAAAGTAAACAGCAGTGGAATAACCCAATTAATGGCATTTATCTGAATCATTCGTAGAATAATACGATGCTATGATAATGATTTTAATAAATATCACGAATTAATATTATACAATCAAATACCATTAAATTATCTTTCTACGATACACTGAATTTATTCGAAAATCTAATTTCGCGTAATGCATTACATCAAACTTCGATATTCACACTATTGGCGAATATTGTACTAAATTGACAAATCCAGTCACTAACAGAGGACGCATTGCCTGGTAAAGAGGCTTTAATACAGTTTGATATTGTACAGGGTGTTGGCCCAACCGACAATCCTCTTCGACTTAATGAGGATTGGAGAAAGAAAAATGTTTTCAGATTAAACGTTTTTTTGTACTTACATTTCGTAATTTATAAATTTTATAAGAGTTTACATTAATAACGTGAAATATTTAAAAGTATATTTAATTGGAGCTATTAAAAGATATTTGTAATTCAACGCAAGCAATAACGGTATCGTCTTTCGAATCTCGAACCAAAACTTGAAACTTTCCTAAATTTAGCATCTAAGAAAAAATTGAAGAATAAATTCGTTTTGCTGTATACATAAGTAATAATGAAAGTAGATCAAGTAATACTTACGCTAAAAACATAACCATTATTTATTTTATACTGCTCAGAATATTGAATGATGTCACCAGCCTGAACGGGACAACGAATACCAAGATGGCAGATGTTCCCTACAGGGTAAATGAAAGGTATTTTTGTCCCTTTTACCGTATCAGTCAGAAGAGCCTGGGCGTATGCACTTTCAAACGGTATGACTGTAATTTAAAATTAGATTTTATATTACTTTTCCATACCAAATAGTATTAAAAAGTTCGAATATATAAGATACTAACGAGCTTTAATTGAGACAGAAATTGAAACCAAGCTGCCAGGAAAAATACTACACTTATCCGCCTCGTCATTCACACATCCTTCAATACTCAGACTAAGAACCTCTCCTCCGGGAGAATCTAAAAGTTTATAATTGATTTATTAATTTAGAAAAATGGTAAGTCTACGCTGGAATTGTAAATGCCATTACTTACCACATCGAGTGAAATCGACTGAATTGACGATTCCTAGAACAGAAAATAAAAATAAAATGGAAGTAATTGTATAATGCATTTTGTTGATGGAAAACAAAAGTAATATGAACAGATTTGCAAACGTAACTATATTTATAGGTTTTCTTTGTTTTTTCTATTTAATTCCTATATCTAACATTACTCATCATAAGTGTTAATGAATCATTAAGTATATATCTTCTATTCACATTTATATATAACAAACAATAAATAATCTTTTTAATTTTATTGCAAATTTTTTATATTTGTTTTAAGCAATTTAAGAAAAATATTAAGTAATTTAATAAATATTACTTTATTTAAAGTTAGTTGTAAATTTGTGGATCATTTGCAGATGAATCGACTCTTGGGTTACAACTTAATATTTTTAATATTTGTAAGGCAAGATGCCAAAGTTTTAATGTATCTATTTTAACATGTTGTATGTACCAAAAGACGAAAAGATTTCAAAGCAAAATGAATAAAGTAACCGTTTCCTTTGTGGTACTTAGGTGGAGCAAGGGTGACTCTGATGCCTGCAAGGGAAAATGATGACCATCCAATATAAAAAATGTAGTTTGATGTCTGTATAATCTTAGAAGCTGCTTTTTTCATAGAATACTGTTATCCCAGTTTACTCCTGAACGAAGTCGAGTCTTATTTACGTATTGAACACATTGAAAAGCGTGACAGTCGTTTAGAGTTGACTTTAATACAAGAAGCCAACTTTGACAGGAATTTATAAAAAACAACAGAGATGCTCTTTTTGAAGAGTTCTTAGAAAACATAATTTTAAAATAATAAATAAATTCAGTGAACCAATTTACGATTCAACTCTGGGCAAAAGTTGGATTGAATCTATCATTACTGGCTCCTCACTCACTACAAAAATCACATGGTGGAGGGAGCAGAAGATTTTGTCTGACCACAGAGTCATCTTTTGCGTTGAGCAGTTGCCTCAATAAAAGCAATTCTTTTTGCTTAAAAAATGCAAACTGGCGAAAGTTTTATGGTTTAATTCAGGAAAAATTGAATAACTTCTATACAATAGTGCATCTCGACACTATGCAGGAGATTGATAAATTATTTTTTTCTAATTTCGTAACATTCTGCTGACAACAGCGCAGAAATCCACTCGTAGAAAAGTTCTTCTGATGAGGACAGTGCTTCGGTGGACCGCACTATTGACAACTCTGAAAAAGCATTTGAATTCTCTTAAACGCAGATATTGAATCTGAATCTGCAGATTCATTCGAAAAAATTAATGTATGCGTTCTACAAGCAATCCTTTGGAGAAATGGAGACATCAAAGTTTAATTCTTGACAGAACTACTGCAATACTAAGGAGAATGTTGATTCGTAGAAAAGACTTCGTGGATCAACACTCCCTCTAGATTATACAGAATATACAGGATCTACACAGGGAAAACAATGATCATATACTACCGGCGCATCCATCATAATTACGAAATCAAAAGTGCCTTATTGACACTGGCAACATAACTTTTCTCTGAGGATAATGTTACGGATGAATATCTCGATCATAAAGCTACGAGAGCAAAGTTCCAGAGATCTTGTTCAGTTTTAACTGAAATTGAATTGAATTTTCTTAAATTAGTTCTTTCGAAAATTTATTTTTAATGAAAAAAAATATCTTTTAGAAAATTATATAACCTCTGATGTAATATGTAACATTTTTATCGATTTTTATCACCTTATAAGCAATAAAACGATTCTATAAACAGAACAGTAATAAATTTCCTATGATTAATAGGAAATTTATTACTGTTCTGTTTATAGGATAGCTAGTTTGAAAAAAATTGTAAACCTACAAATTCCGTTTTTGTCTGTCTTTGCACTGTCTGTCCTTCCTTAATCTCGAGAATGGAGAAATTAAATAAGAATATGAAAAATATGATTAAAAATTGCAGCCCGATATTGTGACGATGTCGCAATAATTCTTGCTTGTTATTGTTGTGTATCGTTTAAGCTGATATTTAATTTCTGAGTTATTTATCGTTAAATACTGTCAGCAAATTTAACTTTTTGCTTCAATAATAAATATATTTTTGAAATATTAAAAAAGTTAACGGTATGACGTGTTTTTATTTTAAATCCATCTATTCGCTTTCCATTTATACTTCGTTATAACATTTAAAACATGCTTCTATCTAAATAACGTATGGAATAAATATACTCTGAAGCCATTTTATATTTATTGCTATGTATATTTGTGTGAGAATCCAAATATTTTAAGCTGAAATATTCTAGATATTTACTGAAAATTATTTAAAAATTAAATATTATATTTCGATAAATTTTTATCAAAACTAAAAATCAAAGAGAACAAGAAACAAATGTATCCTGTTATGACAGTCGGTTCCCGAGAGATGTTTATCTCTCATGACTAAACCAAAAAGACTCATCATGACACCCAGTCAGATGATGTTAAATTTTAACATCCATTGGATGAGAAAAAGAGTATAAATACAGGATACGCGCCAAAATCCGTGCACATTGCACATCGTCCAATATCCTCTTATTATGAATTTGTGCGCCATACTCCCGGGGATCGGAACTTCCTTCTATCAAATAGAATGGGAAAAGTCAAATTATTACAGAGGTAATATAATATCGTTTTTAAACTCTGTCTCTCACGTGTAGATTAGGGATTTAGATATTTAAGATATATCAATTGTTGTATTCGTTTGTTATCTTATTAAATCTTGTTATATTATTTTAATATGGGTTTACCTCTTGATTTGATCTTATTGCTTGCCTACACAACGCTCCGCTAATAGGAATAGCCCTCCTATTTAAATGCGCGTTAATCCGCTAAAAAGAGATTAACTAGTGTCAGCATCTTGATGTAATCGAGAACACACGATCTCGATCTTCACTTTCACTCGATTTAGCCATCCTTTGACGTAGAGATCGGATCTCACAGATCTTGTGCAGATTAAGTGGTCGTTAGGATTCATCCTCGAACCCCTGCTTATCTCACATTCGTATTATTTATTTAGTAACAAGTATTTAATAATAGATAGTGGAATGTCTGTCTGTAGCTGTCAACGAGTCATCCTCGACCCCCACGACAGTATCAACGTAATTTTATTTAGTTGTTTTCTGCCTGGTATTATACGCAATCCTAATTAAGCTGATATTCGTGACGAAGAACACTGAACTAAACTTGATCAACGAACTCTATATTGCTAGTTTGCATAAAATTAGCGTAAGTAACTTTAGTACTTAGTGTATTGGAAGTATGCAATATCGTAAGAGAAAATGCAGGCGGTTTGCTAAAAGCCTGTGAAATTCATTTACATGCCCTCATCCAGAAAAGGATGCTCGTGGCTGATCTGCAGTGTAGAAATCGTTTACTTAATCAACTAACACGTTGTCACAGAGCTTTTCATTTAAAAAAAACTTAAAATATTAAATTTATTTTATGTTTAAATACGTATAACATCAAAAAAATCATTTATATTCAAAAGTCTTATCAATGTTTAAGTTAGTATTTCCATATATTTCATTAATAATCCGGCCTAATCGAACGGCAGTTTATGAATTTATTATCTCGAATCTCGGTAGTCAAGAAAAAAAGTATCTTGTGCAATAATTCTATTTTAATTGCAGATGTGGAATGTGGAATTGACGATTAACGCGAGATCAGGCAATGGTTGTTCATCTGTTAATGAATTGTAAAGAAGGTTTTTCGATTTATTTTATTCCGAAATTTATAAGATAACGTACTTAGTATTCACACCAAGGAAACATCTGCGCAAACTTTTTCCTAGTGGCTGAAGTTTGAAGTAAAATTTTATCCGAAAATCGAAACCGATACTCATAATAATATGATTACTAAATGTCGTTGAGATTTACTCGATAGTTACTTCTACAGACAGTTCTGAGTTATGATCATCCTATAATAACTTTAATTACTATCATATGTTTTTAATTTAAAAATTTATAATTTGCAATTTTTATTCCACGAAACAACTTAAATTTGAATAAACAACAATATATACGAACCGACAAATTTACTGCTTTCATTTTATTATAATTCCACGTAATCAATATAAATAAGAAGCAAATATCATACATATATGACGTAGTCTTAGAAGCAGTAAAATGCAATTTATCATATTTCACCTCAACTTTTATTATATTTCAATTAATTCACGTGACATTCATTTCATTACAAAAGTTGTGGTTAGTCATGTTCGTCTTCACGTATGTAAGTGACTTTAAAGGTTTTTCGATTCTACTAACTGCGGGTTCGCTTAAAGGAGAGCTTGTAATATACAAATAGCCAACTGCATTTGCTTCGGTGGAGAACCAATTTCCTTTTATTGCTCGATTGTTCCCGGAAGTCCGACAAAATTAAATGTGAAATTTATTCCACGTGTGTCAACTCTATAGTTACAATTTTTAGTATAATAAATCGTGTAAATGGCGTATTAATATACTGCAGATGTAGATATTTCAGCTCCTTACCGGTCATCGCGAATACTCAGTTATCTCAATCTATACAGACACAAAGCCTACGTACCCATGGATGATCTTTGCATAGATTATAACATAAAATGTCCTTTAAAAGCTGGAAAATCTTATGAATTGCTTCTACATATCAATATCACACTTCCTCGCCTGGTATGTTTACAAATAATTTTCTTATAACTGATTTTTATGTAATTTTGATTGTTAATATTTTATTTTGTTTGTAGCTTCGGTATTTTAAAACTGAGGAGATAGTTTTTGAAATCAAGGACAGAAGAGACGATCAAAATATTGCCCGTGCAAAGTTGAAAATTAAATTCTTTGAAGTTCCTTCCTATCGTGTTGAATGCTAAATTTTTTATGTTCGTTTGGTTTCGGTCATTTTTAATAAACCTATAGAAAAAATACATCTGTCTTTAAGAAAATAATTGGCATCAGCTTTCAGCCTTCTTCGTAAACTTTCTTCATTCTTGCGATTTCTGTTTCAATTAAATTTAAGGAAGAGAGTTTAGCACAAAATGGCCAAAGTATTAACATAAAATTATAATTATCATCGTTATCATCTTCAGGTAAATAGGTTCTTCAAGCTGTCGTGTTATGCCTGAACATTTGCCCCATGATGGTAACAATTTTCAGATATCGTTATGGATTTAAATAAGCTCTAGATATGTTAAATATTAAAAGGAACCGTTAAAATTAAAAATTATAGCTTGAATGATTAATTAATTAATTTGTATTGGTTTTTTCTGAATTTTGCAGCACCATCTTTAAGAGTAGGTCATGTATAAACTAAAATATGACGTCAACCCAAGTCACTGTACTGCGAAAAAATAAAACTTAAGGATCAATTACAAGAAGAACCAATAAAAGTTTAAGAATTTCCAGTAGTTGTAACGTTATCCAATTACCCACTATACAATACATGCACATTCATATCATCCCCTCGACCCCCTGCTTATCTCACATTCGTATTATTTATTTAGTAACAAGTATTTAATAATAGATAGTGGAATGTCTGTCTGTAGCTGTCAACGAGTCATCCTCGACCCCCACGACAGTATCAACGTAATTTTATTTAGTTGTTTTCTGCCTGGTATTATANAAAATATGACGTCAACCCAAGTCACTGTACTGCGAAAAAATAAAACTTAAGGATCAATTACGAGAAGAACCAATAAAAGTTTAAGAATTTCCAATAGTTGTAACGTTATCCAATTACCCACTATACAATACATGCACATTCATATCATCCAGCAACACAACCCTTTCATTCGCCTTTCATTCATTCAAGACATCCAGCGAAATACTAGAATTTATTCTTCTCTTCAATCATACAAAACTCAACTGGAGCATACACGTCAAAACACAGAAACCTCGTACACCCTACTTTCATTCTCAACCACACCATCTTGTCGTTGAGGCATTAAATAAATAAAAACTGGTCGTCTGATTAAAGATAAGTGAAACGGAATAATATGAATTAAAGAAAAATTTCCAATATCTACAACGCGAATTTTTATATTATTTATATGAATTTATTATCCACCCATTAAGCATTTTATAATTAAATGAATCTAAGAAAATAGATCAGCCAGTTTTCTAGAGATGAAATTTGCATCTAACGGCAACCAATTGGTAGCGTACTGTAGAATCATAAGTGTATTTAATTGTTTAATTGTTTTCCGTATAAATATTCGTTTATTTCTCTTTCTTTCACTTCCGTTAACAATTGATCGTATACGTAACTAAAAACTTAATGATACGGAACAAAATTTATAATTAAATAGATTAAATTTAACGTCCGTGCCGCATCTAAAAGAGTACAGTAAAATCCGAATTCGGGGTAATTCTTTACCCCCTCCCTCTCCCCCGCGGGAGAATTTCGGAAAATTCCTTCTTTGTCTATATTCTCGTGACGTACCCAAACTGTGTACTAAATTTCAATTTTCAACTCCTAACCGTTTGGGTTCTGCGCGTATTATTATTATTGTCAATCCATCTCGATTATATTATAAGATATGAATTTTTAATATTTTACAATAAATATTACTCGGTTTATTTCCGTTATAACTCAACGTTTTGTAACATTAAATCCATCAAGATTCAATTAAAATATTGGCTAAGCTCAGCCACCTCTACTGCCAACAGAGGAACTTAGTATTGCCGACTTTAAATCAAATTTCTAGTTAGACAATTTAATAAAAATAACTAAATCGTAATGTTTCCATTATAATTCTTCGATATTTTATAACTTAATATTATCATTGAAAAAGTTAGCCAGTATAATTTGGGAAGTTCGTGTAGCTAGATTGTTCCTACATTCACTAAATCCAATTAAAATTACTCGTTAAAGTTTATTCCATTCGTACTCAATAAAAGGCTTAAAATACTGTATTTAATAAGCATAGTTTCGGTCGGTGTGTTCCATTTCCAGTCGAAATATTTAAGTTATTTCATTTTCAAATAATTTAATTATTTTTGGCAATAGGTCTATTGTAAACTTACCTCTAAACCTCTTATTATATTTCGTGGTTTTGTCTATCGTCTCATCAGATATTTTCAATTTTCAATAATTCCACTACGTCGTTTGAATAAGGAGTTTAAGGGTCGGACATTCGAAATGATGAAAATTCTTCACCTTATCTTTATTACAACCGCTTCGAGTCCGTTATATAAAATTCTATATAATCGTATGAATGTATGCAACTGAAAAGGAGGTTTAGATAATGCATTTTTAAACTACGGCGTTAAAAAGTAAGTTTAAAGTTGAGAAATAATGTACGTTTAAGCAAGAATTGCTTTCATTGTAAACTTCCTATAGGACAGGAAGATATACGTAATAAATATAATGCGGTTCTATTCGTTTAAATGTACATTATATCGTCGATTTTAAGATTCTATACATTTAATTTTTAGTTATATTTGTCAATAGAATAAATTTATAAGGGAAATGAAAGGAAGGAAAGGAAAACGAGTAGATATTTAGACAGTACTTAATAAACAATAAACAATTTATTATGATGTTTTCGACACACCTTCATACTGCGGGTTTCTACTTTAGTTCTAGCATTTTTAAAACTTACAATACAATAACGGATTAAAGTAGAAATTAAATACCTAGTAATAACCGAATAAAGTGTATTATTACTCTGTAAAATACTAATAAAATTACTAATACTTTATATTTTCTCGTAGGAGAAACTTTTCTAATATTAAAAAATTACAGAAATTCTTAGATCATACGACGTGTCATTGCCGAGTGGAAAATGAAATTCAACTTTTTCATGTGCTTTTCGAGTGAAAGGCAAACAATGGATTGGTCATCTCTCCCGTCTTTCATCTCCAGATATATCTCTGTTTTTATTATGTCGGGCTGTAAACAAAAATGAAAATAGCAATATTAATTTACAGTACAAATTATAAAGCAAATTATTATAAGAGTTTTACCTTGGAATCCGGTAAATCGAAAAATGTGTGCAATTTATTATAGATCCCAGCTTTTAATGAACATTTTATATTAAAACCGGTGCAAAGATCTGTTTTAGGTAGATAGAACGTTTCTGATCTGTTTGTGTAAATATCGGTAATTCGAGACAATACATAAGGCGATGGAATATCTTCGACTGCAAAAACGTTAAAATTATTAGGCCTATATGTATGCCATATTAAATAAAACATACTACAGTAGAGCATCGATTATCCGACCCCCGATTAACCGTCACTTCGGTTAACCGACCGCGTTCTAGTCGGCAAATTCAAATGTCCGCTAGTGATGTGGGGCTACAATATTTGGCTATGTCTTGGCTACTTTAATATTATTTTTACGTGTTTTAGCTGGCAACACTGGATCGACCATGAAAGGGAGCCAGTATTTAAACGAGGCTTAATTTTCTAATTTTTAACGATACAATAGCGACAATTATTATTTTAAAAAAAATTGATAGGCTTAACATGGAGGAAAATTCAACGCGAAGTAGGTTAATAGGTTAATAGCGATATACTAATATACTAATTGCATGGGATATAATAATATACTACACTAATAATGGATTTTTTCATACTTTTCGGTTATCCGACCAACCCCAGTCCCCAATTGAGTCGGATAATCGAGGCTCTACTGTATTTATAAAAGTTTACATACAAGAAGTGAACTTTACGTAAAAATATATGGTGTCTGCCGAAACACTCGGACAATGTCGATTTAAATTCGCCTCGCGACAGCTCTCTTCATACACGTTTTCTACTTTCCCTTTAGGAGAATCTGCAAACGGAAACAGAAAAATTTCTATAATTGTATTTGTAAAATTACCGAGACGAAAGTTTTTTTTTTTTTTGTTTTGCGTAACATTTTACAAAGTGGAAACACCAGATAGTAACAAAATCGTAATAATAAAAACACTTAGATGCGTGAAGTACCAGTAGGCGTCACTTACCGCACGTTGTGTAATCCAGATTGGCCTGGACGAATGGGAATATAACGAGAACCGAAGCAAAATATAACACGAAATGCATTTTGCTACTTTTAAACTCGTGTAATTTTTAGTATTGTTTGAAGTTTCTTATATGACAAAGTAGCATGAAGACGAAAAAAAATTTCTCGTCGTCATGCCACTTCAGCATATAAGAACGTATATAAATAACGTCTACGATCTTTAGACTAAAATGTTTTAATTATTTACACAAAAAATAATTACTAAATGCTTTG
Source organism: Centruroides sculpturatus (assembly GCF_000671375.1). Taxonomy (NCBI): domain Eukaryota; kingdom Metazoa; phylum Arthropoda; class Arachnida; order Scorpiones; family Buthidae; genus Centruroides; species Centruroides sculpturatus. The sequence goes on from NW_019385277.1 coordinate 178,935, forward strand.
TAGTTTCGAAAATATTGTAATCTATTCGAAGTTAAAATGTGCCAAGAAATAAAAATTAAACTCTATACGATCAAATGACGAATATAACAATTCTGTGTAATATTATTACAGACGATAATTAAAATATATGATTCGATTGAAATTAAATTAAGAACATAAAATTGACGTGTCACACTGACTAAACACTTCGAATTCTAAATTTTTACATTAGTTATTTTATAATTTAAGCAAAATTTCAAATTTAGACCTACACGGAGGGCGTGGGAAACGACTCTTTCATTGCATTCCTCGCATCAACGATCAAAAATTTTAAACAAAATATTATTTGTTGGACGAGTAACTTATGAAGTTGCAGTCATCGACCGTTTAAGAACAGTTTTTTCAACAAGTGTCTTTTATCATCTGGTCCATTCACAAAGGCCGATAGTCAAGTGGGTGACAGAAACTTAAAAATTTTCGCATTTTTGAGTTTTGTAAATATTGATAAATCACACATATATAAATATAGGCCTATATACAGCTAAGACTTATCAGGTGTGAGTTAGAAGTTATAAACTATGGGAAAGAGAATGTTTCCTCAAGGTAACATAAATGGTCGCTTTCTTATCTCGTACAAAATCTTCATAATATTAAGCTTTAAGCAATCTTTAAACCGGGTACAATGAGAACTTCGGTCCCTTTCGTTCTAGAAAAACATATAATTTAACGTTATTTTTTAATTATATTAGAAATTAATTAAATTAGAAATACCATGTGTTATGCGAAAAATGTATTGATATATAGGAATTTTCAGTCTACAGTGCTATTCAAAGAAATTTATATAATATTTTAGTACCTGGATGTAACGAATATTGTAAGGTTTGATAGAAACGGTGGGAGGATTGAGTCGACGGTAGTAATCTTTGCATAATTTGGCCACTTATCATTTTACGTGGCTGTTAGTTATATCGTAGTATTTCGTATAATGTGAATTTATTGAATTTCACAAAATATATGTCAATTTTATACGTTACGTGTTTGTTAATTACAAAATAAAATTAATAAATATATTAAAATTGTGTTTTTTGTTTATTTTAATATTGTGTAATTATACCTTTTTGTTTTAAAATCATTTTCGGATCACTTTTTTAACCGTCTCTCTCTTAAATGATTATACGTGTATGATTATGTAACAAATCAGCAATGCCAACGTACAAGTTATAATGCGCCAAAGTTATAGTGAAAATTTTAATTAATACAGTAAAACTTCGATGTAACAGACTAATTGGGGAGTTGCGGCGTTACTTAAAGCCGAAATAGTTATATAATAAAGTACATTTACTCAATGCGCGTGTTGAAACATTGACAAATTATTTAGTTTATCTGTTTTTACATACGTAAATACGTTTGTGAAATTAAAATTAGGTAATAGAAGCTCAAATTCACAGAAAAAATTTTTTTGAAAATTACATCATATAATCGGCGATCTTCGAATATGAAATAATAATAATAGTAACGATAACAACACTTTGTTAATCTAGTTACACATAAAAAGCACTTTAAAGTGAACAACGTGATAATTTTCATATACAGTATATCCGGTGTGTATGTTATATGTAGCCTAAATATGACATACACACCGGAAATTTTATCCGCTAAATCCGATGGAAATCCCTAAGTGGAGTTTTACTATGGTTTCATTATTTATTCAATATTTTATTAGTTACAAATTAACACGGTAGATACATTCCGTTTTATATGAATTCCGTGTTTTACGAGTCACTTAAGTACGTAAGCCAATCACAGCTCGGCACGTGTGCAGTTTAGGGACTAAGGCTGTTTGAAAGGTTTCCTTCCATAAAATTAATCGATTCTAGGCTAATTTGACTCAGCATTTCCAAAACACGTATAATTTTTTGGAATAATTCATATAAACTATGCTATAAACAAAAAATTGTAGGATTACTTACCGGGTGTGCACCGTTCGGCTACGTCGTTGCTTAAGCTCGTTTTCATCGTGAAGCTTGTCATCGAATGGCGTTAGCGTGCTTCCTGATAAATTATTTTTTTTGCGAAAAATTCGCTGAACTTTGGAGACATCATTAATATAAATATAAATTTTATGACCGTTAAATAATAAAAGGGTTTTTAGTAGGTCCGCCGCTCGTTTAAACTCGACAGTTTGCGCAATATCCACTATTGGTCTAGGTTCGACCAATCTTGTCGTGACACGAGTCGGCGATGACGTTTTACTGTATTATACGAGTCTCTTTTAGCGTGTTTATACGAATACGATCGCAATTTTTTCGCCGTTACATACGAATCCGAATTATATGAACCCGTGCTATAGGGGGTATACTATAGGTCTACTGTATTTAATTATAATTTTCTTTAAAAGTATATTAATACAATTCAAGAATATTTTGTACCAGGTATGTATATCCACCACACATTTTATTTTACCATGTAAGTTTTTACAATTTTATTTTTAATTTTAGCCCTTATATCGTGGTTAGTGATTCAAAATGTAATTGTTATATTAAAAATATTTTTAAAAAGTTTTGGCTCGAGACCATATAATGAAAAAGAAAACATTATTAAAAGAGAAAGACCAATGCCTAAATCAAATATAAATACTTCAATTAAAAAATTTGTTGGCATTTTCGCGATAAAATTTATGAAGACGTAAAATGGCTTTGTGAATGCATAAAAATGCAAGAATTGTTTTGTCGGCCTCGCCTATTATTTTCAAATAAAATTAATGTGTGGAAGAATAATGGCTTTGAGCATTTAAATAATTTCGGTAAAGCTGGCAAAAGACACGAAAATCGTAAATGTCATGTCGATTCTTTCGTAAAATTGCAGCAATTTAAAAATAAAAAGCGGAATATAATTTAACATTAGTAAATGATATAAAATAAATATTGAAAATTATAACGAGATAGTTACGGCTAATAGATAAATTTAAATTAATAGATGTTATATGTTTTTTTATCAAATCAAGAATTGGCATTTAGAGGGCGTAGAGAATCTATTAAATCTAATATAACAGAGTTAATTATATTGAACTTGCTTATATATTAAGTGCGTTAGGTAATCTATTAATTAAAAATACATTTAGAGAAGTCTACGGTTTTTACTGGCTTATCGAACAAACGAATACTAATGGACCCTGACGCGCAATTAACTGATTGCCCCTGTAAGTGGGCTTCTTACAGAAACACAGCTTCCCTATTATTAAATGTCACGGCACGCCACTGTTATAAACCCAGTTTTCTTTTTCTTCTATACCGAAACCCTCTGGCTGAGTTACATAGATTTCCTCACGCAGCTCTTCATTAAGAAAAGCTGTTTCAAAATCAAACTGCGTGAGTTATAAGTTATTCATTGCGGCTAATCCGAATGATTGCGCTCCTAGCGGTCGATGCATATTTTCCCCCGAAATCTACTTCACTAACCCGAGTGCAGCCTTTAGCTACTAACCTAGCTTTGAATTTACTTTTCCCTTCTAATTCCTTGTTTTTAAAAACCCATTTAGTTTTTATCGCTCTTTTATCACCAAGCAATTCACATAATGTCCACATCTTTTGATCTTGAATCTCCTTTAACTGTTTTCATAGAAATTGACACATCCATATGTACAAAATGTACAATGAAATCTCAATTCTTTACATTTCGAAAGTGTAGATAATTATATTGCTCTAAACATCGTATTATCACTTTTAACGTAAGTTCACAGTTATACTTTTTATATTATTTGTGTACTCAAATTGTTAACATTTTGCTAATATTATAGTATATACATAATGATTGGATCTGTAATCGATAGTTTGTCAAATGTTGAGATTTCATTGTACATGGATGTATCAATTTCATAAATATATAAGTTATATTACGACCTAAATTTTTAATGTTAATACAGTGTAACTTACACGCTTTATTGTTAAAATGTACTTGTAATGAAGCTGACGAGGAACTGTAGGTCCGAAATGCAAACTTTCTTTTTGGAAAATAAATTGATCTTTTAAGGCTGATCTTAAGTCAAAAAAAGGTGTAATAAATCTAGCAATGAAGAGATCAATATTGAACACACAAGAATAAACCTATGATATTTTCCATACATAGGTTCCACATATTTGCTGTACATTTAAAGATTGCGGCTAGATCATATGTGGCACCTCTTGGATGCTTTCCATCAGTTAAACGTTCTTGAAACAATTATTCTCTTTCTCCTAAATATACAACTCGCCGTACTTTCAAATTTTTGAAATAAATGTCTTTTGAAGAACGGCTGTTTAATTTTAAAACTGACTGAATTGAAAGAACCTAATTACAACAAGCTCATTCACACGTTCGTATATCGGTTTATGAGAAATAAATTACAGAAACTGACGGTTAATATTGCAGTTAATAATTTGCGTAGTTTGAAGTAGTGTTGAAAGAGTAACTTCTTTCTGCGCAATTCGATTTCTTCACTTTCGACGTTCTTAATTGCACTAAGGACGAAAGCACGGAATATAACCCATTCACCATCTGAAAATCGTATTTCAATGTAAGAAAATTATTTTTAATATTTCAAAAGTCTCTATAAAAACTACAGAAATTCTTCCGCTATATTCTCAAGTTAATGTGTCGTGGTGCCGATATCCGGCGTTAGAGTTGCACTTTGGTTTATCTATTTGGTAAGTACCGTTTTCAAGCATTTTTGTAACATTTTTTTACTGTTTTGTCAAAAAAAACTTATTTGTAATTTCATTTTTTATTATTTTTTACCTAAATATATAAAATTACTTGTCCTGACTGATTGACTACTGAATGACTGACTGATTCATCATCGCCCAGAGCAAACCGCTGAATCTAAAGAAATGAAATTTGGTACACAGTTAGGGTACGTCATGAAAACGCGCACTAAGAAGTTATTTTTCGAAATTCCCCCGCGAGGGGAAGAGGGAGAGGATTAAGGCTTAACCGAAAGAACGGCTNACTGATTCATCATCGCCCAGAGCAAACCGCTGAATCTAAAGAAATGAAATTTGGTACACAGTTAGGGTACGTCATGAAAACGCGCACTAAGAAGTTATTTTTCGAAATTCCCCCGCGAGGGGAAGAGGGAGAGGATTAAGGCTTAAACGAAAGAACGGCTTCTACTGTTCTATTTTAGATGCGATTTTTTGTTTTTATCTGTGTTTTAGTAGAGTATGCCATGGGAATATACACTAAGAAGGGATTTTTTCGAAATTCTCCTTCGGGGGAAGAGTGAGAGCATTAAAGCTTATCAGGAATCAAAAAATCGCATCTAAAATAGTACAGTAGAAGCCGTTTGGCTTCTACTGTACTATTTTAGATGCGATTTTTTGTTTACAACTACGTTTAGTCTTCATTGGTACTTAGGTCTATTAAATTGACAACTATTCAGTCATTGTTATAAATATTTTTATCTATTTCGATTTAAAAAATGTTCGAACCGTTTTAAATTTGAATTTGTTATTGCATATTGGTTCAATTATAGAACCATTGTAAACGTTCCAGAAAATTGATCAAATTGAAAATAGTTCGTTTGATTCTCGGCCATTCTCATTATTCTCAGCGGTAAATAGTTTTGTATTTTTGACGTGGGAAAATACATTTCTTATAACTCTCACATTGGCTCTACATATTTTGGCAATTTATATAATATTTTGTACTATCAAAAGTAGAATAGGAATGAAAATTTATTGATGGCTTACTACACCTGTCCTTTGTTTGTATAGGCCTAAAATATCACTAGCATGTCTTTCTTTTAGACTCCATGTCATCTGTTATCAGATTTTAATACAAATTTTAATTTTTTGCTAATTTTTTCCTAATTGCTAAATTTGTTTGCAAAATCTAAAAAGGTGTGTTGTTGTTGGGAATACACATGTATGCGCAGTTTGTACACATAATGCACAATGCACGTAGATGGGAAATTGGAAGGTAATAAAACTTCAATTTCTTTATCTGGACAAAGTAAGTTAATAAAAAGTGTATAGTAGACAGTAAATTAAAACACTATCAATAGACAACTATACTTCATTATTCGAGCAAATGTTTGGGGTTAAAAACTATTTCAGATAGAAATCTTTATATTCTATCTAAATGATCGGTATTCATAATAATTTTCCAATTTGAAATCAAATTTTGTGTATTGATTCAGATATTGACAGTAACAATGATCAATGATCTGATCACTATCACTGTCAATATCTGAATAACATTGATAGTGATCAGATCACTGATCACTATCAACATGTAATAAATGCTGTCTGAACTCTTAGTGTATCTGAACTCTTGCAATCCTCTAATTTTTTGTAAGTTATTATGTACCTGTAAATATATTGAATACGTTGTCTAAATACTTTAAATTTCCTCATTTTCCTCTATCAACCTATGTTTCAAATCCAAGATCTAAAACTACTAACTTTTAATTTCCTTTTCTAACCTATTTCTAACGTTTTTCGGCTCAACTTTAATCTCTCTCTCTCTCATTAGTAAACATAATATAAATTGCGTATTCTGAAACCGTGTCTATTTTCCTGTTTTTACTGTCACAACTAGGTGCATAAGCTCTTCTGTAGGCACAAATGAAATGCCGACAGAAGAGGGACTAATGCCCCAGTGGCTTACCGTGGGTGTCAGCCGCCCGGGGAGGAGAAAAATTTCGGCCCCCCCTTATTTAGGTATTTCAATTTAAAAGCCCAAAATTCAGTTTTGTCACAAAACAAGCAATGAAAAATTCGGTGGTAGTGCAGCGACCTGTTTAAAATAGTTATATAGGATATTAGTAGTGTATATGAACGCGAATGAATCGTACAAGCAAGAAAAAGAAACAAAGGTCGACAGGTTTAACTCGGTCGAAAAAGTTACTAGTTTACCCGGCGAGCCGATTTCCGGACTGTCCGGACGATAGCACTATTGTAGGCGCGATGCAAGTATAGATTAGGATGTTTCGAATTTTTACAAGATATTATTATTATTTATTGTGAAATTTTGCCGCCCCCTAAAAGGTAACTTTGCCGCCTCCTAAAAAGTGCCGCCCCTGCCGCCCCCACTACGGTACGCCACTGTAACGCCCGAAAGGCATTTCGGCCAACAAGATATTCCCGAATAAAGTGTGATGTCAGAAATGCCCAACGCTTGTCTATGCACGTAATTGTGACAGTAAAAACACAGTATAAACTGTGAATAACATATATCATGGTTTCTTTCCCACTGCAAACTGTAATAATTCACCCAATATTAATAAATAAAACGAGATAGTGGCTTAACCGTGATAAACTCCAAAGCCACCCGAAATCCTAAACCTTTTTTTGTAACACTTTAAATCTAGCCTATGTTAACACATGGTTTCACATTTTTATACATTTCCATAATTAAATGTATATAATTCTCTTCATTCTCTTTTCTTCTTGATTCAGAGTTCTCGGGAATCCCGAAGACATACCACTGTACTGTATATACAGGCTTAACTATAAATTATTAAACTACGATTTCTTTCCTTAACGGAAACGCCCAGAAATATTTTTAAATGAATACAAATCGTAAGCAAAAAACAAACAATTTAATCAATTTAAAGTCTAAAATCGTGAAAACAGTTAATAGAAATATAAATATTAACGCCATTTACGAATAAACAATGTTCATAAAATAGTATTTATAAGCAATCCGTTAAAAAAGACAAAAGCAATATCTCTGTTAAAATCAAAAAAATTTCATGTATTAAAAGAATTTCGAATGTTTGCAGTTGATTCTCTTAATGCTCAAGTTCACTTACCCAGTGAAAGCGATTGAAGCGCTCGAAGTGGCAGAAATATTTATTACGCCAGTATCATAGCATTAGAGCTATTGCTCAAGAACCAGTAAATCAATCGACTCTGGTATAACTTTTGATAAAGAGAGAAACTACTGCCCTTCTTGCGCAAGAACTTTAACTAACTTAAGAAAGATTAATTTAGTTGTTTATCATTTTTGGTTTGATATGTTAATTTGAAAGATTAAGATTAAAAATTTAATATAAAATCAAACGTATTAGAAAAAGTTCAGCATACTTACTCTAATAACGAATGTCTTTTTAATAGTAATGTAACCTCCGATCGAAACACCTTTAATTATTCCAGTGTATCTATTCATAAAGTTTAAAATCTGCAATACAAAATACGAAAATGTTAAAAGTTGAACGATTTACAACCTCCAAAATATTAAAGATATTTACGATAAAATTAAATAGAGTTATTACGAAAATATATTGTTCATAGACAAAAATGGCAATTTACTATTTGCCCAATGCTTAAACCAGCTTTGTATTATACCGTACAAGGCAAAAGACAAATCCATATGTTTAGTGTATTAGTGTATCCCAATCAGTCAGATCAAGTCAGGCATGTCTGTTCGCAGAATAGCTAAAATATTTTCGATATATTTTCAAAAAACAGGATCCCTTTAAGAAGAATGGGATACTTGAAAAAGTTTACAGTAATAAGAGAAAGAATAAGGCAGAAATAATTGAATTTTATATCGCTTTAAATTACGATTTAAGCAAGAAACTCCAGCATGTGCGCACTTTCTCTTCTCTATTTATTATTATTTCTATTAAAAGCATCTGTTTCTTGACTATTGGAATATTTTCAACAATTGCAAATTTTAAATACATTTTAAATTAAAAATTTCCGAAATATTTGCGCTTGAAGATTTCGTAAAAATGCTGAAGATAAAAACGGTTTATCATTCGATCCAAACGTGGAAAAATGTGGAAAAATAATAAGACGAATGCTGTTATCATTTAAGGGTATTGATATGAATTTAAGCTTTAACTCGTAATCTTGACGTCACGCCTAACACAGGATAGATTTTATTAAGGTCTAAAACAAGCAAATGATATAAAGTTACTAAATGACAGTTTTGGGAGTTGAATATATTGCCGCCATTATATTTTTGAATATTTACAATGCATCAACGAAATTGTCACACAGAATAATACGCAATCTCCGGACATGACATTGTAGAAATCATTACACCTAGCGCAATTTCTTCACATGTTTTTTTATTTTACGAAATGTGTCGATATCCGATTTTCTCATTTCACGATTTGTGATTAAAATTAAAAATAATAAATCGCTTACTTTCATTTTATTCAGCACAGGAAGATTTGAAGCAGAAAATACTCCGATGCCAATAAAGTTATCGTATATCTAAGAAAACATTTATTAAACATTTAATTATTCACTCGAAATTTAAATACTACGATACAATACGTATAGATTTTTAATTAAACAGAAAGAAAATAAAAATCGCTTACCGTAGAAGATACTCGAGATAAAACGAGCGATACTATTAAAATGGCGTTTACGATGAAAATGGTAACGAAGACGACGACGATTCGGATGGATTCGTGCATTTGTACAAAGAGCGCTCCGTACACAAAGAAACACGTCAGATACAAGTAATGAGAATATATTAAAGGAAGCGTATGTTCCCACGTTGCGTTCGCATCTTTGATTATTTCCCATAACCCGAAATTTTCCACGATAAATCTGTTTATATTTTCTTCGCAAATCGTAGACTTTTTCTGCAGATATATTAACTCTTTCGATAAACGAAAGAAACGGAAAGTTATGGTAAATACAATAAGAGCGAAAATGAATAAGACAGAAAATGCCTGCGCAACCAGTAACAGAAACCAAACAGACAAAATTGTGGTGCAGATGAAAGCTTCCGTGTCCGCGCTTCCCTGGTTCTTCAGACCTTCGTAGGTAAATATCGTAGAAATTGATACAGCCATCAATAGAATGAAAATTAAGGAAATAATTCCCAGCGAAGCCAGATCAATCAGTTTACATACATTGTTTTCTTCCCTGTAAACCACCCTGCGTTGACGAAATGCAAATTTTTTACGTCTCAGAATGCTGTATTGCGAGGCTAAGTATCCGGCCAAAGTAATGTATACGATGGTTACGGAATTGGCATCGTTTCCGTACAGATTTATCCAGCGCACGCACATTTGATCTTTGTCTTTCAATTGAATAAAGAAATGAACTACCATTAACCACAGAAACGATTCCAAGAAAATCTTATATACTTTATATAATTTAGTTTTAAAGCTACTCGCTTTGCCATTTGGCAAACAGTGGCAGGGGGAAATGAAATCTAGTCCAATTACGTAAATCGACGATAATATGGGCCGAAGTAAGCAGAGGAAACACAAACTGGAACTTTTTTCCATTTCTATAAAACAAGAAATAAAATATTAATAATATTCGTGGAAACAACGCAAGTATTTCATCGAAAGTATAACAATTCGGAAGGTTAATTTATAAAAGAACTTAACTATTTTCAATGTGTAATTTTGATTTCAGATTATATTTGGTATAAAAGTATTTTAATAATGCATAGACTATGCGGATGTTAATTAAGGTAATATGTATTTTATTTTTCTATATGCAGTATATTTATTATTTTAATTAACTATTTTTCCGAGACGAAAATATACACTTATTGCTCTTGTCTACTTTCTAAAAGACCGGTTATTTTAACGAGAAATAGAATTCCAGTCTCCTCAGAAACATAAGAAACAATTGAAATATCATGTAAATTTTCGACTAAAAATTCGTATTTTCTATTATCAGGACTTATTATACTGGCTTTACAGATAATGCTACAATGTTTAACAGAAAACAATTTTTATTTTATTCCATATACAGGTATATGGAATAAAGGTATATGGAATAAAATAAAAATTGTTTTCTGTTAAACATTGTAGCATTATCTGTAAAGCCAGTATAATAAGTCCTGATAATAGAAAATACGAATTTTTAGTCGAAAATTTACATGATATTTCAATTGTTTCTTATGTTTCTGAGGAGACTGGAATTCTATTTCTCGTTAAAATAACCGGTCTTTTAGAAAGTAGACAAGAGCAATAAGTGTATATTTTCGTCTCGGAAAAATAGTTAATTAAAGTAATAAATATACTGCATATAGAAAAATGAAATATATATTACCTTAATTAACATCCGCATAGTCTATGCATTATTAAAATACTTTTATACCAAATATAATCTGAAATCAAAATTACACATTGAAAATAGTTAAGTTCTTTTATAAATTAACCTTCCGAATTGTTATACTTTCGATGAAATACTTGCGTTGTTTCCACGAATATTATTAATATTTTATTACTTGTTTTATAGAAATGGAAAAAAGTTCCAGTTTGTGTTTCCTCTGTTTACTTCGGCCCATATTATCGTCGATTTACGTAATTGGACTAGATTTCATTTCACTCTGCCACTGTTTGCCAAATGGCAAAGCGAGTAGCTGTAAAGCTAAATTATATAAAGTATATAAGATTTTCTTGGAATCGTTTCTGTGGTTAATGGTAGTTCATTTCTTTATTCAATTGAAAGACAAAGATCAAAGATCAAAAGATCAAAAGAAAAAAGGTTTGACTTAATTTGTAAAATTAATGGATATAATAGATATACATAAGCACTGTCTATGTAGTGTCGAAAAAAGTTTCGTACTCTGTGCTGTTCGTGAGAAAATCTACACTAAACTTTCAGTTAGGTGAATATTCTAATTTTTTGTCTGAGAGTTGAATATGGCACTTCTCATTCACACTGTTGTTACAGAGTTACGAACACTTATTCCAAATACGCTTATATTTTCCCTGTCTACATATTTACTGGACTGCGAAGTTGATATTTCAATATAATTAAAAATGCCTCAATGTCCTTTTTTCTTACTAAAATGTAATTTTTCGACTAAAAATTCGTATTTTCTATTATCAGGACTTATTATACTGGCTTTACAGATAATGCTACAATGTTTAACAGAAAACAATTTTTATTTTATTCCATATACAGGTATATGGAATAAAGGTATATGGAATAAAATAAAAATTGTTTTCTGTTAAACATTGTAGCATTATCTGTAAAGCCAGTATAATAAGTCCTGATAATAGAAAATACGAATTTTTAGTCGAAAAATTACATTTTAGTAAGAAAAAAGGACATTGAGGCATTTTAATTATATTGAAATATCAACTTCGCAGTCCAGTAAATATGTAGACAGGGAAAATATAAGCGTACTTGGAATAAGTGTTCGTAACTCTGTAACTACAGTGTGAATGAGAAGTGCCATATTCAACTCTCAGACAAAAAATTAGAATATTCACCTAACTGAAAGTTTAGTGTAGATTTTCTCACGAACAGCACAGAGTACGAAACTTTTTTCGACACTACATAGACAGTGCTTATGTATATCTATTATATCCATTAATTTTACAAATTAAGTCAAACCTTTTTTTAGTTACAAATGGAGATGAAATAAAAAATAGTATATTAGCTAAATGTGGGTTAAATATAAGAAATACTGTACAACAAAATAATCTTAATATTTTGTGTCGTCGTCGTTTGCCATAATTACTGCTCGCAATCTGCGGGCATGTTGCGGATTACGACAATCCTTCTCACGTTTCTCTCATCCCTCGCAATCGTTGCCCCTTTACCTCCACCTGTCTGACGTTTGTTACTTAAAACTCGAACACTGTTCTATTGTTTCGATACTTTAGAGACTATTGACTGCGAGCACTTTACGTAATTCGCAACTTTCTTTTTGTGTTCTTCTTGCTTTGTGCAAGGCTATGATAGTATCTTTAGTTCTGTCACTGATGTCGCGTTAAGGCCGATGTTGTACTGTTATACTGCTCTGCCCAGCAATACGCAAATTTGCACTACAATTTAGTTCTTTTATGGCTGTTTGTCTGGCTGTTTTCGCTAATATTTTAATTTTTTGTTATGGTCAAATTGTTATTCTATTTTTTGTCATTTCGTTTCCGTTTGTAACAAAAAGAAGTGTCGGGATAAAATCGTCCGACATACGATTTCCCGCGCTTTTCCGTATTTTCGAACGAACGACGGTTGTCACCGTTGGAACGCCGATCACTTTGGATCACAAAGTCGCCGTTGGAACGACTTTGGAAACTCGACCGTGGATTGGCTGCAAGACATCATACGACCAGCGGACGTTCGATAGCGCTACTAAGCGCTGATTGGTGGAATTCCATTTGTCTCAATCCGTATAAGAGGATTGAGTTTCCGACAAATCAAGGGAACTCGCGTTCGTCTAGCTTCTCCTAAGCTTGCCTAGAATATTGTTTTGTCTCGCGGCGCGGTAACTAACGTTTGAAGAAGTTCGTCGCAAGGTGTCCTTTTCGACGGACCTGTTGTCGTGGCTTAAAAGTATTTGAACTTTGTTACACCTGAAGTATTGTAATTGTTTTGTTTGTAAACTTAAGTAACTGTATAAACGGTTTACTCGTGTTATAAACGTTTTATGGAAATTCAACAAAGTCTCGTCTCGTTTTGAATTTGACTAGAAGTTTACGTTAATCTGTCTGATTAATGGATATAATAGATGTACATAAGCACTCTCTATATAGTGTCGAAAAAACTTTCGTAGTCTGCGCTCTTCGTGAGAAAATCTACTCTTAACTTTCAGTTAGGTGAATATTCTAATTTTTTGTCTGAGAGTTGAATAATACTCTTCGAATGTGTCGTTTTTAACAACGTGATGGCATTTATCAGAAGAAAAACCTTTGCAACAATAATATGTTGAAATCTGTCGAGATACGTAAAATACAGTAGACCCCCTATAACGCTTAGATACGTTCCACGCTAATCGAATTTTACGTTGTAGGAATGATTAAATACATGAGCCAATCGCAGCCCGATAGGTGTGAACTTTACGGACTAAGGCTGTTCGAAAGGTTTNACCCCCTATAACGCTTAGATACGTTCCACGCTAATCGAATTTTACGTTGTAGGAATGATTAAATACATGAGCCAATCGCAGCCCGATAGGTGTGAACTTTACGGACTAAGGCTGTTCGAAAGGTTTTCTTCCATAAAATTAATCGATTCTAGACTAATCCGACTCAACATTTCCAAAATACATATACTTTTTGGAAATAATCCGTATAAACTACGCTATAAACAAAAAATTGTAGGATTACTTACCGAGCGTGCACCATTCGACACCGCCGTTGCTCAAGCTTGTTTTCGTCGCGGAACAGCGCAGCAAACCGCGGCCGCGATTTTTGATGTTATTTTTCTGCGAAAACTTCGTTGAACTTTGGAGACATCATTAATATAAATAATTTTTATGGCCGTTGAATAAGAAGTGTTTCTTTCACAAGAAATGTATAAAATTAGTGCTGTATTAGACTTACGGTGTCTCNCGTTGAATAAGAAATGTTTCTTTCACAAGAAATGTATAAAATTACAGTACTGTATTAGACTTAAGTTACCTAATTTACATACTGTACAGACGATAGCTCTCCTAAACTCTCCGCAGCGTGGCGCTAGACGGCGGAAAGTAGATATATAATTATAATAAAGTTACAATAAATTAAGTTCATATATAATTATATATACAGTACCTAATTTATATATAATTTATATATAATTATATGTACAGACGATACTAAACTCAATTTACCCGCCTAAACTGTCTGTAGCGTGGCGCCGGTCGGCGGAAAGTAGTTTGGCTGCTTGATGACGTTTTACGTAATTATAGGAGTTTTTTACTCTTGTTTACGGATACCGCCAGAATTTTTTCGCCGTCTTATAGGAATCGTAATTATACGAACCCGTCTTATAGGGTGATCTACTGTACTTGTTAGAATTTGACATATGGCCTCTTAAGAAAATCTGCATTTAACAAGGGCGCCTAGAATCAAAGAAGTTTGGAAACCACTGGTTTAAACTGCGGATATTGGTACTAAGATGAGAAAATACCAAACAAAAATTTAAAATAATAGAACAAAACACAAGTCCTAGAATACCCACCAAACCAGTGAAAAAGAGAACACTTCAGCAAGCAGAAGTAATTGCTGCTTATTCATATAAAAAGCAGCTAGAAGAAGCAAAATATTCGTAGTTTATAGAAATAAGCCTAAAAAGTCAGTTTCAAAGTGAAAACTTCGTAACACAAGAAGAGAAATAATTTTACGACGACAAAAACGATACTAAAGAAGCTGAATGTTTATACGCTACTGTAACGAATTATTTTCAAGAACAGCAGGAAACTGGATAAGATACAAAAATGAGCTAACAAGCACACGAAGAGTGCGCTGATATTTCTCCAACCCAAATACATTATGTTTGCGAAAAACTCATACAAACTTTGCAATTTATAAGTACTGTGCATAATAACTACCCTATATTATAAGATTAGTGTATAATCTTGATATAGGCGAGATAACGCCTTTAGTTCAGTTGTGTTCCTGTTGTTTTCACGTTTCCATTTCTGAAAAAAAAAATTATTATGAAATTCTTAGTTTCATGGGGTAATATGCAAAATAAATATCCTTTTGAAAAATTGCTGCAGTTCGGAAACGAAGTGGAACACGATAATCAAGTATTTGCAGTATGAAGGTAAGTCTATGAAAAAGTTAACTGTGCCAAAAGATTCTGTTACATACGTTTAATTTTGGAGAAAACCGACGTTACAGTTAAAGTGTTCATATTTCTCCCGTTTATCTTACTCGGCTGCCATTCTTCGTTCGTTTTGTTGACAGAAAAGAACAAACGAAAGTTAACAAAAGAATCGATGAATAATGATGGGAACTATTAGTGATTACGTTTGCGGTATTCGGCGTTATCACAGTCTAAAGTCAACGAAGAGTTAAAACGATTTTGCTACGGCAATGACTCAGCCCGAAAGTCGAACCAATAATAATTGTAAATCAGACGATCACTCTCCTGCGCTGAAAGATATATAAAAGAGGCCAAAATCCAGGCATCAGAGAGCTCCTCGGCAGACAACGGTAGAAAGAACCGGCCTGGCAAGTCTCCCAACGAACCATCCCAAACAAGGAAAGCATCAACGGCGGGCATCAACAGTAGACACAAGTGTACCCGTCCCGCCTATAATCGCGAGGAAATTTCCGCAATTTACCGGCGGAAATCGGTGAAGGACCAAGCAAAAGGGAAGAAGGAACTAGATCAAGAGACTCACCAGCCTTACGAGAGAAGACGGTTCTTTTTTTCCTGGTATGTTGTACTTCGGATACCTTCCTGTTAGGCAGCACCCTCGTTTTATAAATAGAAATAGGCAGATTTCTTGAATCGGATTATAAAAATGTTATCCAGAACTTAATTTTCGATGATAAACTCTTGTTATTTGTATTTGACTCCGCATTCATCCTCCCGAGAGGCTCTTTCCCGGACTTCGGAGTGACCGTTACCCTCGCTTCTTAACTATCTGTTTCTGTCAAAATCGGCGGTGCATCCGACAAAATACACCCGGTGACAGAATCCTACCCTAACTTAACGTAATCTAACTTTTGACGGGTTCCGACCCTCACACAAGCAACTAACAAGGTAAGTATTAAATCCACTCGATGGCGTTATCCGCACGCGTATGACAGACACACGTTTTACACCAACTCCTTTTATCCAAGCTGGAAAGTGCATCTATTGTTTAATGTCAGACGCCATCAAACGGATTAATTATGCACAAATTATTACTTTTGTTTTGACGGTGAAATCGGATTTAAAAGCGAGTAGCGCGCGACGAATAAATTTATCCTAACGAAAAACAAAGCATCGGAAACTCGAGCCGTTGCTTAAAAATGTATTTGTTAGTTATAAAAGACGCGGTTGGTAATAACCTGTGCAGACTCAATCGTGTTGCGCCATACAAGATTATTTAGGTGAAGAGACGGTGTGACGTCGCGGCCAGCCAAGCAAGGTTACTACCGCGCTTTTTCATTCTTACAAAAGAGACACGTACCTTTTTCGGACGTTTTTTAACTATTCTCTACTGCGCTATTTTAAGTTCTTTCGTCGGCATCAATGATAATTACGTCGTGGCTAATGCGTCGTCATTTCCCACGTGACAACCGGGATCGAATCAACGAACGTGCATTAAGATATTTAATAGCATCGCACAGTTGGATGCGATATTTATTACAAAACGACACGCTTGTCGTAAACATGTCAAAATGAAAGTTTTATAAGAAACGAAGCGGCTCGCGTAAGAACAATTTAACTAATTTCAGATAAAAATGTTTAAACTAACCAAAACATGGAAACCGCAAATATGTATGAATAAAATACGGTGAGAGATGTTTATTAGAAAGCCACCGGACGTATAGGCAATACAAGCGGCTACTCAATTAACAATTAAAATTGATCCGTTAGTCTTTACTCGAAGCAAACAATAATAGTCTCCCCGGCCTTATCTCATTTGTAAATGGCTTCGGTTATTAAGTTTTAATAATGGAACTTATGCTATCTTGTACATTTTATATGTCGCTAAATAAAAGCTACATCTACAGTAATACATTCTACGATGTTTATTTGAATTTATATTTTACAAGGAATTAAAAAACAAACAAAAAAGTATATTATATTACTTTGTCAATTTTCTCCACTTTTTGTTTTATGGAGTTAATCGATTTGGCAAGTGAGCGGAAAATATATAACAATCAAATCATCTGTAAGGATTGTGAACGTAAATAAATAACATTTCTATATGAATTATTTCGGTAGATCAAATAAATACACGTTACGATTTTGAAATTCATTTGAAATAACATTTGATAACCAATTGACGAGTAGTTATTATGATTATAAATAGTTGTAAATAAAAATGTTAAAAGTAAACAATACCAATACGAACGAGCAATTATTTATTGTGACACGGTCGCAGTGTCGGACTGTTGTTAATAATATTTTTAATTTATTTAATTTAAATTATACGCTCTCCACCTCAAATTAGAAGTGGCTCGCCCCGTACTGTACATCATGCTTTTCCTTTAACAATAAGTCGATCCAGTCATCTACTAGCCGCTCTCTTTGTGACTCTCAATTTGCATCGGAAGTTCTTATTAGTGATGTGCCGGATATCCGTATCCGTATCCGTATCCGCGGATATCCGAGGGAAAAAGAGATCCGTATCCGTATCCGTTACTTTTTAGCGGATCTTTAACGGATCTTTTATCTTAATGAATTTCATTACTTATATGAAATTTTAAAGATAGGTAGCAATAGCACAATCATCATTTACTATCATAAAATATTTCCATATTACACTACTAAACTTTTTTGTCGACATTGTTTTTATTTTAATTTAAGTCAACACTCTCCAAAAACACAAACGTAATCTACGCTATCTCGTGTCACACTAGCCACAAACCAGTGTTTCCCAACGTGGGGCCCACGCCCCACAGGGGGCAATTGGATTGCTAAGGAGGGCAATTCGAAAATGGACTTGTCCAGAGTTTAAGTTAATCGTATAGCCGCTGTATATGTTAGGGAAACATAAGAATTTTAGAAAGGCTTAGGTGGGGCATAGCACAAAAAAGGTTGGGAAACACTACACTAAATTATTGTGGCGATACGCTATATTTTTGTAAATATTAATTTTAGTTTAGTTTCGTTTCTTCTTTCTACCCTATGTTCTATTCTATTTTCTTCTAGAATTTTCTTATCTATTCCCTGTCCCTTGGGTGGGATGAGCAGTTCCTAGAAATTTGAGGAGCAAAGGTGTAAGCAGGAGCCGGAGAAAAAAGAGAAGTGACGTAGCGGGTCATTCGTAAACCGGACGGCAGAGTGTACGGACGAGGTGAAAATACTGGGAGTCGTATTCTCAATGACCGGATAGTTCAGAAATAAGTTCAGAAAAAAGATCATGTTTTAAGGTCGTAATGACGACTGTGGAAGGAAAAAATCCTAATTATTGTAAAAGAGAATTGGCCAGTTATGTTGTCGCGATCTGTATTGTACACATGCTATGAATACAGCGAATTATTATTATCGCTGTAATTTCGCGTGCTACTGTTTGCACCGTGAAGTTGGAATCCCCCGAAATAGAATCTGTATAAAGACGCGAAATAGCTTAATTGGAAAATTATATCAACTTTTGTTACTTTATCCTGTCTGACTTTCACACTATAAACAAAAACACGCGCAGTGCAAGTCAAAACACGTCGCGTTATTAACGCAAAGCGTCAACAATCGGTCCAAGGTCACACGCACCGGCGCCGACTGAGTACGAAAGTAGAGATCCGTATCCGTATCCGTATCCGCGGATATACATTTTTAACGATCCGGCACATCACTAGTTCTTATAGGGTATAGTTACTCGGACGTCCTGTCCCCATAGTTTCTACTTCTCCTCTCGACTTTTCTGTTTCTAACTTCGTTCTCGAGATTAAGGACGGACAAACGGACGGACGGACGATAGTGGGAATTTAGAGGTCTACAGTTTTGGAAGTTGCGGCCCAATTACGTGAGAATTCTGTCTGGATTCAGACACCCGGTAGTATACAAAGAATGTAAGTTTTTCTACGTTACTCGACACGGATTAATTAAATCTGAATTCAGAAATGATTTTGCTTAATCGCTTCTAAATTTAGATTTAAATCAATTTAATTATTTAAAAGTAAATATATGTCCATTTTAAATTAAACTATAAAATAACTTGTTTCAATAAAGCAATGGCAATTTACTTGTATATAAATTGATATCGATTGACTAAACAAGAGACGAAAGACTTGGAAATCGAGTAGGAATTTTAGTAATTTTCTATCAGCTCGATTAAATTTCTTCAAACTGATGCCATTCTCAGTTATGCGGAGAATAACTAATTATAAAATTCTTTATTAAATTTCGTGTCTTAAAAATCGATTCAACAACGAGGATGAACGCAAACTTATTAAATATAATTTACAGTCCGTTTACGTAATTGAATAAAACAGTTAATCATATTTGATTATCGACGTAAATAGGATGGACGGGTGCATGGAAGCTCTCTCATTTTCTAAATGTTTTACGAGCATACCGTATAAAAACACGCATTCCGCATCTTATGCCGTGTTGTAATAAGTTTTTTATTTCGGAAACACGTCACGCATACCTTTCTTACATAACTTAATCAAAATAATTTACATTTCCATTGGGTTAAACCAGGGTTGTCCAACCTTTTTTCGTAATGGGCCAAATTAGAAATTTAAATACATTTTAAAAAGTTTCAAAATATGAATGTCAAATTTTAATTACAAATAAATATTATTACAGAGAATACCGTATTGTTGCCAGTAAAAACAGAAATTATACTCACACAAAATAAAAATAAATTCAATGCGATTTTTGACATTGCCTTTCTTTTATAATAATGTCGATATCTGCTTTTATGGTACTAGTCTCAATAGTAAAAATGGGAATCACTCGACATATTTCTTTCAGCGGTTTTGATGTTTTACATGCGGGAAAAGAATTGTTCACAACAGTTTATGTACTAATGTATTAATACTACCCCAATGCATAGCAGTTCTCTAGATCGGTGGTCTCCAAAGTGGAGTACGCGTACCTCGGAGGTACACAAAGTGATACTCGTGGGTACGTCAAGTTTCCCTTCAAAATACTGTATGTGTGTCCTATACAGTCATAATAGTATAATTCTAATTCAAAATGTAAATTTGTAGTTTAATTTAAACGTATATATATTGTTTAAAATAAATAAATAATAAATAATTTGATTTTTGACTACAGACACATATATATTATATTATATTATAGGGGCACAACTCATAATTATTTTCGTCTTAGGGGTACGCCATAAAAACAGTTTGGAGATCACTGCTGTAGATAAACAGTTTTTCTAACTTTAATTACGTCATTATGACATCAAAGTGTATCCAGTGAAACGAGAATAAGTAAAAGATACCTAAAAATATTTAGGGTGCAGTGGGCCGCATAAAAATATAAAGTGGGCGGCGGGTTGGACAGCCCTGCGCTAAACCCTTTAATAAAAAGTAAAAAATTCTTTCGTATTCACGTATCATATTCAGTGAATGAAATTTAATATTAAATTTTAAAAGATTTCATATAATTACATTACCAGAAAAATGACCGTATTCAGATTCACTGGCGTAAACTAGAAATTTTATTTTCTTACAGGACATTCAAATATCACGTCGCATGTTTTAAGACTTTGCGTTTTAAGTGCTTTTAGTTTTAAGTGCATGCTTTAAGTGCTTTTTGACTACCTACCCCTCTCCGCTACATTTTCTCATCAATTTTTAGACACCCCATGCTGAAGTCAAGCTTTCCCCCGATATTAAAATCAAGCATTTACATAAGCAAATTCAAAAAGATTTGTTTCTGTTAGGTGTTTATTAATCAACTTTAGTGTGATATAAACCATTCGTATTAAAATTTAACTATAATGTATACGGTGATACTTCGGTTTTCGTCGATTTTTTCTTGAAAAATTTGCCTGGAATTCCGTCGGCGCGTCCACGTGACCTCGTTGCTAATTTTGCGAAACCACGCGTTTTCTTGTTCGGTGTGTCGTTGTTTTTCGTCGTGTGAACATTACCCCGCTTGTCTAGCCAAACAACGGGCGTATTCAAAATCTCAGTGTACAGCCAGCACCTCTTAGCACCTCTGTTCAAAATCTCGGATGACTTTCAGTTGCTGCCAGCGTCTTTTTCGGTGCTCGATACACCAACAAACGAGATGGCAACCACCGTGAGGCTCGTAACAGCTGTATTTTGCGTTGACGATTTTGAATTAAATTTATTTGTCGATAAATAAACCCCGAATAAATTAACATTAGGTTAGTACGTTAATAGAATATTTTAAATATACTGGTATATTTACCTAAGACATCACATAATTTTTTTTAGTTGCTAAAGTGTAATCTTAGGATTGATTTAATGATTTAAAACTCCTACGGAAATTTAAAAATCTTCGTCTATATTGCTCTTTTGGAAATATTCATTTTTTAAGCTGTTTTCATTAATTAAATAAGTTCAAAAATCATTTTACGTAACGTGGAAATTCGCATCATTCGCCATTTTTATTGTTTTTCTCTTCCGAAATTTCTTGGGAGTCAGCGTTTGTGTTTTCTAGAAGCACTTGCGTCACTTCCGGTAAAATCTCGCTGGATTGATGTTGAGGTTTTTAATACACCCAACTCCATTGCTTTCCCTCGCTTTTAGCTCCTTCTTGGGAAATTCCATATTGAATTTTCATTTATTTTTTATAATAATTTTTTTATTGTTTTTATTATTAAACACCACGGCTGTGGAGTCGCGTAAAAATCTACTGACTCCGACTCCGACTCCGACCAGTGGCGGACTTGTTACCGAAAGAGACCCGGAAATTCTGATGTCATCACGTGACCACAGAATAAAATATTCAATAAATAGAGTTCTATTAAAGATAGAGCGTGGAAACTTTTTATTCCAAAGCTAAAAGACTTCTCTAAGTAATATATAAATGTGTATTCGATAATATTTACTTTTCCGGCTGTTATATATAACAGAGAGAAAGTGTAGCGCTCGCTCAAAAAATGACCCCTCCTGAATGTTTGCATTTTTGGATTCGGGACACCGTAAAATTTCGAGATACGCAAAAGATTCGAGGTTTTCTCTATATGTGTGGATGTTAGACTGTGTGGGGGGTGCATGATTTCGTTCACCCTGTTTGAAGCCTAATAATTTCTGTGGTCAGAGTGGTCAGAATACGAGTCCGATGGTTTAACACAGGACTTAGTTATTAAGCGTTAAAATGGTTGAACTAAATCGTGTCCCCATATACATTGTAACATCTTAGGCGAGAACATCTTAACGGGTTTTACTGTACTATTATAAAATGGTTAAAAAGCTTACTTTGAGGATAGAGACGAGTTTTATTTTATTTTTTCTAATTTTGAACGCTAATAACGAGTAAAATATTCATTAAGAGATATGACACGTGACCACTTTTATGTCTTCACCCCGTCGACCTTTAATTAAGAACCAAAATTTAATAGTATTCATGCCCCTTTATACGCGAGCTACAGTGCCACATTTCGTTTCTTAAACTTTACCCATTCTGAGATATTGTTTAATATCTCAGAACAGAAAATAAAGAAATTAAACAAATTAGATGCCAACACACATTTTTCCCCTTTACTAACTTTTTTGAGGGGTTGGGGAGGTCTCCAAACGTGTAGATTTGCAAAAAAAAAAAATTCGAGGGTCAAATTTGACACGATTCCAGTACTTTTTCGTTTTATATACGTAACAAGTTGGTAAGTAAAAAGGAGTCGGAGTCGGCGGATTTTTGACGACTCCGACTCCGACTCCGCCTAAAACACCAAAACTCCACGATTCCGACTCCGACTCCACAGCCCTGTTAAACACTATATTTATTCTCTGTAAAATGTACAGTACCGTACACTTGATATCCTTTACGTACTGCCTCGAGAATGGATGGTGAAATCCTAAATCTATATTTTGTTCTAGAATGAACGTTCGAATTCTTTTATAAGACCTTTTCTCTTTACAAGATTGATTCCAACTCTCATCATCGGATGTTTCTCTTAAGTTGTGTTCGGTACTTACTCCAGTTTCCGCTTCGACAACACAATTTTTTTTTTTTTTTTAATACTTGTTCTTGTCCAATTCCCTGTGCCTAGCAGCATCTGAAGGAAGACGACCTGGAAATAACGAGTGTTGCTATCACTATTTTTTCATTTTTCTACATATTTCTTTTCTTTCGTGCATTAAAATTTATCATTCACGAAGTAATTTTTCTTTAAAAAATTATATCAAACAAACGTTTATTTTCTATAACATCTCAGTTCCTATGCATTACTTTAAAAATTCTCAGTAAACATATCTGCTATCAATTAAAAAGGAACACTGGGCGTGTAAATGCTTTTATTATAGGCCTATGTAAAAGTACATAGTACAGCTATCATCAAAATCAAGCAATAGCCTATTATATATATTTATATTTACTAAAAATATAAATGGCACAAGTCATGTAATGTGAAATAATATTGTGGGTTTAGAGTCAAGTAAAATTTTTATATAGTTACCGAATACAATCCAAGAGCTAAGCAAGTGGGAGAGAGCGACAGTAATACTGTCGTGGCGAAAATTTTGCTTTGCAGTAAATTCCAGGCCATAATCTTTTAATAAACTCATTCATTTACTATGTTTATTTCACGAAAAATGAATGGTATCTGTAAGTTACAGAAATTATAACTTATGTACAGGATAGAAGCCTAAACTTGATTTAATGTAATTTCATTTTTCATCCATTGTTTTTCTAGAAACTCGCAACTTTTTTTTATATTTTGCTGATTAAATTTGAATATTTTTGTTTCGTTATGAATCGTGTGCATTTTTTTTTTTTCGTTGCCTGTCATAACTGTTAGAATCATTATTATTAATTATAAATCCATCTAAAAATGCTGAACTTCAATAATGTGAGATTCTTCCTGGGATACAGGGTAATTTGTTACGCCTGTATCACTTATTAGGCGATCTAGTTCGTGAAACTAGTCTCCGTCGTCTACAAGAACGGCCTTTCCCAAACTTAGGGAAACGACTGTGGAGGGTCTTTCAGTTAATATTTTAAGCGGAAGTTGGTGATGGCAAATTCACCTTCTTCCTTATGTCAGGGTCCCGACACCAGTTTATCTACTTGCGTAACGCGGATAAACACGCGTGAAATTTATATCATAGATTTGATTCAGGAAACAATAATACAGAGACATCTCTTAACAAGTATATAGAATTTAATAAACAAATAAACAATATTAATACAAAATAAGAAATAATCAATTAATTCAAAACGGTCAATCAAAGAACGAATAATCAATCAATCGCGACAGGAGGAAATCTATTCTTAGTCTATAACCGAGTCGAGAGAGTAGTATTCTCAATCTATACATTTACGAGAGAGAGAGCTCACAATTTAGTCTTAAACATACGACCTGTTTACTTGGCAGTGTCGTCTTCTTATTTTTGTGAAGGTACTTCATTGATAACTTAGGGACTCGCCATAGGGATCCATATGATGGGAGTTCGTTCAGATTATTGCTAGAGTGAGTGCTCCTCATCCACCAGCTTATCCTGTCCTCCCTGCTCCACTGTCCAGGAAGAAACCAACGAGAGAAAGACCTCCAACATGAACAACGAGGTAATATGATTATCGTAAAACTCTCTCTCTCATGTTAGATTAAGATAGACCAGAGAATAGAGATAGGAAATATCTCAATCCTCTATGTTCATCGGTATTACTAATATTAGACTTAGGTTAGACTTATGTTTTATGTTTTGTTGTTATATTATTAGTATTTGTTATTTTGTTCTGCTATAATTAAATTGTTGATTTTATATTATATAACCTTCGTAGTCTGGTATTTGTTACTTATGCACAACCCACACAGAATCTTACCACTCGGGTTCTGATTAAAAATTAAGCCATCCGGTGACAAGGTGAGCAGGTCTAACAGATCTGACGATTAGAGGGCCTGGACCCTCGTCCGTATTCTCACACTAGAAAACGTTATTTTTCCATATTTTTCCATGAAAGAATATTTTATGACTAAATTTTGACATTATTATTAAATTATTTAAAATAAAACGGGGGCTATTCGGATCTCACTGACTTTATCGAATATTTTAATATATTTTGATTAAGTGGAATTTAAGTTAACTATAAAACTCTTACACATTTCATATAAAAAATAATGCTTAGATTTTTATATCATATGAAAAGAAAATTCTTGCATATTTTGAAACCGTGTCTTATTTTATCTGTTTGTTTTTACTGTCACAACTAGATGCGTAGACAGTAAAAACACACAGAAAATTCTATACTTTTTTCCAATAGTTAATAAAAAGATGGAAGGATTTCATTGTATCGTTCACCGGATTCACTTCCTATAAAAAGTGACACCAGAAACTTACAACCGAAATTCATCTATTGGCCACGTCTTATAACATTACCAAAAAAGGGCAATAGAAAAAACAAGGACCATAAAAAAAGAGGAGACCGCTGACGATCGACGTCGTGGAAAGTTCGCCCTCTTTAGAGTTCGTTTCAGATCTCGGTTACCTTACCACATCGAAGATTGCCATCTACTCATGCCCTATTGACCTTCCCTCCATCCGACAACGCTCTTCTTACCCGAACAATCCCATTACCTATTACCAAGGGCTCTCAACCGGTAGCTTCCGAATCATCGATTCGTTGAATCTTCGAAACGATCGACAACGAAAGAACGGTCTCAACGATATCTACAAGGTATTTATCTACCAGCGAATCTACGTAAAGTCTCTCTCTCGGGATTAGGACTCGCGAAGATAGTTACAATAGCCCTCAGTTATGATATACAAAAATGATAGCCAATAGTTATAATGCACAAATCCCTAACAAATCCAAAGTAATATGTATGATTCCTCCTTATAAATAGTTTTTTGTAAATAAACGGGTAATTATATTTATATTGATCGATGACTGTGTGCGCTTCTTTAAGACTCGCCGTCTCTCGAACCGTCTTCATCCAGATCCGAATGCCTACAAACGTGACCTCCCTTTTGTATCGTGATTTCTCTGTCCGTAGAGACACGGTGGTGTCATCCTGACGTGGCACGTGACCTAGTGCCGACCACGCGGTCACACAAAGAATTTAGGTAATAAGTATAAATTTTCAAATGTTAATTTACACTGTATTATTTTTGTTTTGTTTGTTTTATAAGATAAAACAAAACAAAGGAAAAAAAAAATTCAATGGTTCCGAGAGTGAGAGAAATTATACTTTTCTATATTTGTTATTATATCTGGTTTGAAAGTCGCACAATAAAAATTAATATGAAGTGTTTTTATATAGAATATTTCAAAGATTTCGCTTTAAAATTATTGAATGCCAGAACAGTTTTCTAGGAGAATGTGTGGCTTCGTTGAGAAACAGCTTAAACGTTCCGGCACGTTTGTAGCACATAATGTTTATAGATTTTATTAAACTGGTATTTTAGATGGGAAAATATCTCTAGTGTTTTTCTGGCGATGCATAGTAATGCGTATTTTAATTCTTCCATAATTCTGTTAGGTTAATCCTATAATTAATTAATGAATATTTCTATATTTGTAATAAATCCAGGACACGAGCCGATTTTTAATTTAATACTCTTCGATTTAATGTATAAAAGTAGACTCAGCGGTATGATTTTGTTGTCTTCCGAAGCTACGAATGAAGTTTATACTCTTCGTTGCAGCGGAATCGTCTCCTTCGATTTTATACAGCGACGATCTTTATCTAATACCAGCGGATGTGCCCGGCGTTGCCGGGGCAAAAAACAACAACAACGATTAAGATTATTAGATTATTTCGTACTTCTAATCCTTCTATTCTAGTAGCCCGGGACGTCCCTAGTGGGCGTTCTAGCAGCAGCGTAGTCATTCCGTGGTATAATTAATAAATTCTTATTACAAATAAAAACAATAATATACTGAATTTATTGTTAATTTAAACAAGGTCGGGACACGCTCCCGTGATTCTATGCGGCAGCGGCCATTTTGGGACTTATCGATAGACTACGCTCCACACGTAGCTCCCGCGTGAGTCGACTATTATTACGTATATAAGTATTCAAATTTTTAAACAATGGGTTATTGCGTGGTACCAAATTGTAAAAGTAAATTTACAGACGTTCGATTGTTTAGATTTCCCGCAAATAAGCGGAGGAAAGCAAAATGTAGCGTAGACATCAACGGGTGGTTCGCTATGCAGTTCAAAGAGTTTACGTGTAAAGTTTGTAACAAGTGGTTTAAACGAGTGGATACTCTTCGTGTCTACGAACGAACTATTCATGGAAATTTATTGATGATATTGGCAATCCAGATATAAAACAAATTATATTTGTTTTATATCTGGATTGCCAATATCATTAATAAATTTTTTGGAACTTTTTTGTAAGCTATTTATAAATTAAAAATATATCTACGCATCTATTACGTATTATAAAATGAGCGTTACGTTGACAACATTTATCAATAATACTATCGAATTTCGTTTTAATTTTATAACCAATCTTGCTTTAAAAAATAATTATAAATTTGTTACATTATATTATTATATTCTTTATTTTAGTTTAAATTNTGTACAGTAATACCTCGACTTACGCTACCCCGACTTAGGCGAACCCGGAGTTACGCGATTTTCAAATCTCGTCGATTCGTCTCTTGTTTGAGCGCCACGCAACTCTTGATTACTCACTCCCCCCACACTATTGTTCAGCTTACATGTTCGGACGTGTCGCGCGGAATCGACACGTCCGAATAGCTACAATTCATTTTGTGTTATTTATTTCTGTGTTTGTTATATCTAGGGAACTCTATGTGGTGATTTCTTGTAACCGTAAACGAATCAAAAGACGAGATAAGATTAACGAGAACATTCAACAGTTTACATACATCCGACTTGGATTTTACGCAAATTGGAAAATTATACCCCGACTTACGCGAATTCGACTTACGCGGTTATCGCTCGGTCCCACCTATCGCGTGAGTTCGCGGTATTACTGTACGATTCATTCGCGTTCATATACACAACTAATATCCAATAGAACTATTTTAAACAGATCGCTGCACTACCACCGAATTTTTCATTGCTTGTTCTGTGACAAAACTGAATTTTGGTCTTTTAAATTGAAATACCTAAATAAGGGGGTCCAACATTTTTCTCCGCCCCGGGCAGCTGACACCCACGGTATGCCACTGTACGTATATAAGTATTCAAACCTTTGAACAATGGGTTATTGCGTGGTACCAAATTGTAAAAGTAAATTTACAGACGTTCAATTGTTTAGATTTCCCGCAAATAAGCGGAGGAAAGCAAAATGTAGCGTAGACATCAACGGATGGTTCGCTATGCAGTTCAAAGAGTTTACGTGTAAAGTTTGTAACAAGTGGTTTAAACGAGTGGATACTCTTCGTGCCTACGAACGAACTATTCATGGAAATTTATTAATGATATTGGCAATCCAGATATAAAACAAATGTAATTTGTTTTATATCTGGATTGCCAATATCATCAATAAATTTCCATGAATAGTTCGTTCGTAGACACGAANGACAAATTAAAGTATCTGTTTCGATTATCCGGATTTTTCCTTATCCGGACTACCTTCATTCCCAATTAGTCCGGATAATCGAGGTTCTACTGTATAATCTATACTTCGGTGGGTTGACGTCATTCAGCTGACCAATCAGCGCTTTGTGCCATCTGGATATTTAGCCGCACGTTCTTATATAGACCTTGAATTTAAATAATAGCTAGTGGCGCTTCTAGTGGCCATTTTGGCATACAGTGACAGAACAAAAGAAAGAAAGAATCCAGTTATTTAGCTTTATATAGTTAGATAAAAAGGAGCCGGACAATCGAATCGATCAATCATTGACACTACACTTTTGCGTAGAAGTAGCTTCTTGCAGAAAATCTATTAGGAATGTCGTGTCGAATTCCTTACCAGAAAAATCCGGAATCTCAAAGTGAAAAATTTTTGGACCTGTCGAGTGCCGTATTTCCAATCGCCACGAGGTCCTCCAAGTGTACATTTAAGCGCTCAATGTTCGTTTATAGAAATGTTTATCGTTGTTAATTTTTTTCTAATTATTTTTATTTCTTCCTCTATTTATTTTTCTTTTGTTTCGAAAACACAATAATAATCGATTATAAATAATACTAATAAATAAATATTCATAGGTGTATTATATACAACAAATACAACAATACTTTTTATGCTGTACGCAATCGATCAGTAAATCCAGGCTTTCTAAATTTCTTTTGTAACAAGATTGTTTTAAAATAAGTTCGAGATCGAGAAATAATAGAGGCTTTCGCAACACTTGCGTTATTGTAGTCTTTGTCAATAGAACTGCACTCTGAAATATATCAGAATAGGTTATGTTACTCTTTACCGGCTTTTTACATTTTATTATTTATTATTACTTTCAAACATGAAGACCCACGTTCATTTTCTAATTTTCTTCGCCTCGATCTCCGTCTGGTTGATACAAAGTAGCGATGCGGTTAAAGCCGTAGAATGTTCGTGCTGCGGTAAGTTCGTCCGTGTAATATTGACTCGCTACCAGTCGTTTTGCATATTTTTAAAGTTTTTTATATTAATTTATAAATAATACAATTACATAAAAAATAATAATTAATCCCAATGAATTCTTAATATAACAATCGCTTCAGGAAAACCAAAAGGTAAGATTGTATCCACGGACATCGGCGGATGTAAGAACCAATCTTCATACGAATGCGAATTTAATTTCGGTGGTCCGCTGAAAGTTCGTATCAAATTTGAAGTTTGTAAGTATTGTTGTAATTGATATTTATAAACACGAGGTATAGTTGTTAATTGCGTTACGTCTTTCAGACAAAGAAATTTCGAATATCGATTATAAGTTAACGGCGGTTGAAGAAACTTCCTTGACTAGAAAGACTTTCGGTTATCCGAACAAAAATATCGGATCCGAATCTGGAATACCTTCTCCTCTTAAACCGGGAGAGATTTATCAATTTCAACGAACCTTTTGGCTTAATGATTCCAGATTTACCGTAAGTATCTTAGAATTATTGTTTTCGTCATTTAAAGAAGTTTTACATCAGGTTTAATTATACATTTGTATATTTTCTTTCATCAGAAAAGTTCTGTCAAACGTTTGAACTTGGAAATTTTAGACAGAGGAGACGGGAATACAGTTGTATGTATAGAAATACCTGGCAGAATGATGGAACAAAACAAAAAATAATAAAATGAGTTCGTAATTGGACTATCGTTGCTTATATTTTTGCTTGTCACCGTTACTTCGACAATATCGAAAATTTCGTTAAGAAAATAATGTTTTAAAATTAAATAATTTATATTGTAAACTGCGTTAAATGTACAATTCCTATTTTCGTACTTAAAAAAGAGAATCGGAAATAGAAATTTTCGCGTACTTTTAGGAAAGTAACTTGATTTTAATAAATATATATTTATTCGAACGTATTCGATGTTAAAATTTCAATAAATCTGCGACACGATGAGTTTCCATTTTCGTTCTTGTATTGTTTAATTTTCTGCAATTCTTGAAGATTTGCGTGTTTTGTGGCTAACCGGATGATCGTGATTAATGTACAAAGCATATCCCTATCAAAGCGTGTTTAAATAGATATTTAGCATCGCAAATGCAGCCAAATTTAATTTGCTCGAAACGTTGGAAAATGTAATGTATACTGTAATCTGTTTTGAAATTTTTTGTTTGCAAAATGAGTTACGGTAAATATTTTCCTAAAATTTTATTTAATGTGTAAAATATGTTACACGCACTTTCAAGCTATAGCGCCTGCAGCATAATTCAAAATTATTGTTAGCTAAAACCCATGGTGTTATGGGTGAATTTTTTCCGGAATCCAGTTATATCTGTAGAACACGTCATTGTTTGATTTAAAAGTTTTGTTTAAAAAATCGCTATAGAGTATTTTAAAATGTGGATTATATATTCTCAAACACCTATTACTATAAATGTATAAATAGATATTCTGACTAAAATGAAAAAAATATATGAAAAGTTGCTTCGTGTGGTTCCGTTTGCAATTCCAATTTAGGTAGCACGCTTGTCAATATTAGATACAAATTTTACTATAGTTACTACATTGCTCGATGTTTCAATTTGACAGACAAGTACTTCAGTTACAACAGTGTGAGACTAATCGGGGGTAGGACGTTTACGAGTTTTTGACTCTCCTATCTCTTAATCGACTCGAGACCTCGAGGTCCGGTCTCGCTTGTCTAAAGGATGGGTTCTTTTGAGCGGAAGGGTTTTAAAGTTAAGGATCGTTAGATCCTTATTTCACGTCAGGATCTGACAGCAATCTATCAATTTCTTAGCGGATAAATACGCGTTAGATTGAGGATCAAAATTATCACGAGCGATCTCATGGAGGACTTTGGGTTCAGTATTGAGGTGATAATGCCGGAAGAAACGCGCACCAATCCAAGTTCATTAACAATATACCCATTTATTGTTGAGCATTTTTACATAGATAATTAATTAGGGAATCGAGGTTACAGTTCCCTCTCGGGATTTTCAATCCGTATAATTCATAAGTTTCGGGGTTGATAGCGGACAAAATACAGTAGAGCCTCGATTATCCGACCCCCGATTATCCGACATCTCGGTTAACCGACCGTCCTAGTCGGCAAATTTCAAATGTCCGCTAGTGNGGATGGGTTCTTTTGAGCGGAAGGGTTTTAAAGTTAAGGATCGTTAGATCCTTATTTCACGTCAGGATCTGACACCAATCTATCAATTTCTTAGCGGATAAATACGCGTTAGATTGAGGATCAAAATTACCACGAGCGATCTCGTGGAGGACTTTGGGTTCAGTATGGAGGTGATAATGCCGGAAGAAACGCGCACCAATCCAAGTTCATTAACAATATACCCATTTATTGTTGAGCGTTTTTACATAGATAATTAATTAGGGAATCGGGGTTACAGTTCCCTCTCGGGATTTTCAATCCGTATAATTCATAAATTTCGGTTGGAATAACGGACAAAATATATATTAGTCGCTACCTTAAACGCGAGTTGGAAATATTCGAGAGAGAGCTTACATATCATCGCGAGTAGAATAAATAACTCTAGTTATAAACATTGATGTCTATGTTGATGTCTAGTTGATCCAAATTCTCGTTCTTTCCAGGTTCATAATTCAGTCCAAAGTCGTAGTCAAAGTTCAAAATCGTAATCAAAGTCAAAATCGTAAAGTCTATCGAAGACAGTGGCAACGAGAGGCAGGTAATCCACACACACACACAGTGTAGAAAAATAACTTTCCCCCTCTGTGTCGTCATCGCACTTGCCTTTTATATAGGGGCTCTCTTCTCGAGATTTCCCCATGTACGTCACAGGTGATGATCTCCCTTGACCAATGGTGGGCGAAGTGACAAAGTTATGACACAACAGGGAAGTATTTTCGTGGGAACGGAGTTTTATGATAGATTTTTATGAGAAAATTTGTCGGTTGTTTTTCTCTTTTTGAGTTATCCCTAACGTTTATTAAAATCGTTTTGGTTTTGAAACAAAACGGTAGATAACAATGAATAAAAATAATCGAATCGCCTTGACTATTTACTAGTTTGTTTTTGAATAGTTAGTAGTTATCTGTTTTCTCTGTGTTTGTTACTACTGTATTCATAATAACAAATAGAATTTAATCAAATTTTTCATAAAATTACACTCGAGTAAAGTTAAGTTACGTGACAAAGAAATTGATTCACTTGTACTTTACAAAAATATTAAACGAAAGGAAACTATAATTGATTACCGTTGTGATATTTTAATAGATATAATTCAGAAAGAATATTCACATTAAAAAAACACAGCCACTAACGTTCTGTTTGAGAAAATAAATACAGTCGAACACACGAAATAATTAGAANCCCTAACTTTTATAAAATCGTTTTGGTTTTGAAACAAAACGGTAGATGAAAATGAATAAAAATATTCGAATCTCAGCCTTCTTAAATCCGGGCCCTCACAACAGCATACTTTTGTTCACTTTAATTTTTCAAGAAATTAGTGTCAAAATTAGCGAATGTGGCACTTTTTGCGCTGCAAGCGACGAACTAGAGGTCGTATAAACCCAGAGATAGGGAAATTGCATTACAGTTCGCATCCGATTAAATGGCCTCCCTAGTTCATTAAACTGTATAAGGGCGATATGGTAGACAGACAATCCACTCTTTTGGAAGGTAGTCAAGAGTTTTGGTTTGCTTTGGTTTCGATCTGGAAAACTGAATTCAATTCTACAAAGAGGTAAAACGAAGCTAAAAATATCACGTTAAGTGTAATAAAGTTGCTGGATAATAAAGCTAAAACTAAATTCAAAGTTGTCAAGCAGCAAAACCATCAGCTGAGAATATTAGACAAATCGGAAAGAACTATTACAAGTGTGACAGCAGAAATTCCTATCTTAGATCTAGTCTTTAATAGTAACATTGCGCGAGTTACGCAACGATTGTTGGTCTTAGCTACCTGAGAAAGTCTCCCGTTACATTTTCTCGAAAGCAACATGACGCTTTCTCGAGAACTATTAGTTAACCTCTGCACGGCCGAAATCGTCCGTGAATATCACCAAAGACAGCCGAAAAGAGTTAGTCGCCGTTTTAGTCCTCGGAGAGGAAAGAAGTCGTCGTCCATTTAATCGTCACCCATTTAATAGTCGCCCATAGGATAACCTTTTTTGTGTGTGTGTTACTGCACGATCGAACCTGGATAAGGGACATTTTGACTGGATATTTCACCTCTGGATACATCCTGTAAAAGCCCACAAGCTCTCCGATTCAACACGACCCGACCGGGATATCAATTACCAAAGGTATTTATCACCACGCGAACCGTATGTGAACTCTCTCTCTCCGCGACAACATTTTATCCGATTTATTTTTAAATAAACCCTTGTTAATTGTTAAGTGTTAATTGTAGTTCGAGTCACTTCCCTTACGTTGTCTCTCCATCGGTTAACCTTACGAATCCGTCTGACCACGTACGGGACCGCTCGCGCGACGGTGTGACGTAATCGCCGTCTCGGCTTCCGTGTTCCGTTAAACACGGTGGTGTCAATCCCGACAGGGCACTAAGGAGGTGCCGACCCGAAAGGTCACATAAGGATAAAGTCGGAAGGAAGATACAATTATTGTAGCATCGGATAAGAAAGAAACAGTCCTTTCTATAGAAATGTTTTATTAATCACTGGACTATGTTTTATTATTAACAAACTAGTCTACCAACATTCCTTTTATTGTTAGGAAATAAATAAAGCAGTAATATAAATATTTATCGTGCAGAAACATTAACAAAAATACGACCAATTTGAGTTTAAATATAACTCATTTTTCACTCAAACTACTTTAGCAAGTTTTTAATGTATAAACTAGCAATTTTTTAAATTTGCACGCTGTGAATATTCACTTATAACATTTTCTAAGTTATCAGAACAAATGGGGCCATAATGTCAAGCGAAAAAATAGCCTGTAGAAATCTACGTATTTACGACCTCTAAGAAAAAGCACTTTCATTAGTCGTGTCACTTAAAAAATATAATTTATCGAGGACATGTTGAAAATTTGGTAGTTTCGACAGTATCGCGCTGTAAATGAAAAGTATCAAAGAATTAATTGCAATCGTTCATTGAAATCCCGCTTATCACGTTTAGAATGGGTTCCAAATAAAGCAATATCCCTAATCCTTGCATCCGTAAGGATTCTGTAAAGCATCGGTATTTTATACATATAGGACTAAATTGTTTGTTGCATGCAGCGCCAATAGTGGCAAAGTTTGGTACTAATTTTTATAAGGAGTGTACCAAATGTGGATGCATTTAAAGTATTAAATATTGTTAGACAGAGCAGTACGGGAGTATTTAACTTACAATCACCCAGAATACATTTACAGAACAAATGGAGTGAGTGGTAATATCTTAATTAATATGGAAAAACTTCAGTTCCAGACCCAGAAGAGGTATACGAATATACAAAATACAATACCAATGCCATATCTCTCCTTAAATACGATATAATTCTCATTGCTAGATCAAGAAGCCATTAAAAAGATATAAATTGGCAAAAGCAGTGGGCAATGCAAAATATTTGTAGAGGCGTGGAATATTATGGATTTGAAACTGTTCGGTGAAATTTTACCAGCAGCGGAAAATGTTAAAGGTGTAGATGAAAGACACGGATATCTCCATCTATAAGTAATAAATGACTTATGAACCTGCAGAAATTTCCAGGTAATCAACCTGGTAAGTTATACCACGAATATATGGAAATGATTTGTAACCAGAAAATTTTATTGTTATAAGCGTAAAGCAATACACCAACCAAAGCCATTCGGCTTTGGTTGGTGTATTGCTTTAATGTATTACGTTTGTAATAAGCATATCCAAGAATCAGTTCGACTTCTTTACGGGAAGATGCCATGAAAAGTATCGTCAGTTCGAGAAAGCTTTCAAAAGATATAAGAAGAAAAAGAAACGACTATTTGTTGTTTGTGGCGTATATCAGAAAAGGTCTTATATCTACTGTATAGACACGCTGTTTTACAGTAATCGAGGATATATATGACATACAGTAACAATGATGTCTACAAAGCAGAACAGGTAAAGAGATAGAGCAATTCTTGGTTAAGTCAGGCGGATGCATTTTTTCTGTATTTCTGATTTACAGCTTTTTTTTACGCCATAAATTGGCACTAAGTATGTGAGATTTTGAATATTTAAAATCAAAAAATAATAATAACACTTTAGTTTTAAATGCTTAAAGTCTGAAAGGTTTAAGATTCAATATTCACCTGCCACCCGGCTAATTAGAAACATTCGCTTCCAAAAGAGTTCCTGGGAAATAAGTATTTTTCAGCATTTTCTTCCTCCTCCAAACTGGGAAATCTAAAATCTTGTCGAAGAAAGGAATGTTGAAATCTTCTCATATTAGCTGTAGGCAGCGTTGCCAGGTCTGAAACTTCGTCCCATTTTTAGGATTTTATCGAAATATCACGGAGTAAGAGATAATTAAAAAGAGTATTATCTATTATTTATTTCCGTTTCGAAGATTAAATTTCAATTTTCCGTTCAATTGCTAATTACCTACTGTGTATTGTGAGGCTGGAATAAGACACGAATCTGACAAACTGGAATTTTAAGAGTATCAAATCGAAAAAACGGGCTTTCACCCTAAGATCATACAGGTGACAAAATAGCAACGAGATGGAGACGATAGGAAATATCTTGTTTAATAAAAATGTGGCGTGAAGAAATAACACGTAGTCTTCAGATTCATTCTGTAATCGACTATTTATGTATAAATAAACGGGTTTACCTATAAACACATCCAGTCTCTGAACTCGTGGAACCCCTCTACTGTGTTAGAAATATAGAATAAGTTATACATAGTCAACAAAATAATAGTGTTAATTTCATTCCGAAACTAATTATTAAGAAAAAGTTAAGACGTGATCAATGCCTAGCTAATATAACAAAAATCATAAACGGCAGAAAAATTATTTTGCAATTTTCTTTTAGGGCAAATTTCTGGAAATGGGGTATTTCTGCTCAATTTTGAGACTTTTCGTATGACGCTTTGAAACCGAGATAAAAAGGTCTCTGAAACATAGCTGTGACTTGTGTGTGATTTATAGACTTTCGAGAGAGGGAATGATTGCTCGGTTTATCGGAGTAAGACTCGCAATATTAGGGATGGATGGCACAGATAACCTTGTACAGTAATACCTCGATTTAACGGACTAATTCCTCATTTTTTCGGCTACTGTTTCATTTCGAATGGCTGTGGCCACCTCGCTCGCCGATGTAATTCCGCCTAATTATTTTTATCGGATTATCTGAAAGAGTGAGTTTACGTAAACCAATCACTAAGCTTAGACGCTTTGAAAGTAAACATCACCGAAGGAATTCGGGCATTTTCAGAGGACTTACTGGCAACTACGCTCCGAAATATGTTGCGGTTTCAAGATTGTCTGGATGCAAATGGTGGCCATTTCCAGCATACGTTATGATGTCACCATATTTCTCACAAAATGAGGTGAGTCCGCTTCTAATTTTGTTGTAATATCATTAGTGTCAAAAGTTTTAAAGAAATGCCGGGTAGAGTGTGATATCCTGTATAATAAAGTAGCTTTTCTAATGCGTGTATTAAAATTCGACACATTACTTACTTTATGTGATTTTACTTATATAGATATGTTGGTGAAATTGAAATTAACTATTTACGAGAAGTTTATTTCACATAAAAGTTTTCTATATGTATTATTGCTTAAATTAAGTAATCGCCGTATTATACGATGATAGACTTGTACTAGGCTGTAATAAACTAGTAAATGATCTAAGTTAAAATAAATAAACAAACATTTTTCTGAAAATACACTTTAGAACATCGAATCGTCCTTTTTTCAAGCGACGATGTCAGTATTGTACTCGTAGGTATGACGAACAAACTAAGCTAAACTAGTAAAGGCAAAATAGAACTAGCATTTTATGTTTACTTTTCCCATGTACTG
Source organism: Centruroides sculpturatus (assembly GCF_000671375.1). NCBI lineage: Eukaryota > Metazoa > Arthropoda > Arachnida > Scorpiones > Buthidae > Centruroides > Centruroides sculpturatus. The sequence continues at coordinate 216,851 of NW_019385277.1, forward strand.
TACACTAATAATGATTCGAAGATCGACGATCGACGATTTCTATTTAATTCCATTAAAATATATGAACTTTGGACTGGACTCGTCGAGTTTTAGATGAAGTTTTCTGTTATTTTAATTATAAACATTCTCAAAGCTATAAAAAGGAAGACAAAACACAACTCTAATGCAAGATCTTCTAATGATACAAATAGAGAAAATACATATTGAAAGCGCAGAAAAGAAAAGAGAAAAATATTAAACTTTATGTGGCTTGTATGAAATTCCAGTTGTTTCAATAATATAATTGAAAACGATTTATATAATCGTATTATAATTATTAAAATATTAATTAATGGTTACAGTAATTACAATAATAAACATAATATAATATCAGATACTTTTCTGTATGGAATATAAAAGTAAAGGAAAAACAGTAACAAAGAACTGTTTCTTAGTGATGTATTTATTTTCTGTTTTTGTATTAAAGGTGGAGTTCGTACGTGGTCACGGTCTCGTAATTTTTCAACAATGCATATTAATGCATTCTTCTTACTCTTATCCCGTGTAATTATTCCAATGTTTCACGGAAAAAGTGATGAACGACGACGTAAACTATTTTCATTAAATATATATATATATTTATGTTAGGTCTATTTGTCACGTAGCCTAATAAGCGAGAGACATTGATTTGTCAGAAATTATATGCTTCTGCAAAATTTCTATGCGTCATTACATCACGACTATAGATCATGTTCTCTATTACAAATACGTTATTTTTAATATTTATGTTTTCTTTATCTCTTGTGTCTTTTAACTCCAGTAAAAATCTCATATCATAAGATGGCTAATTAGAAAAAATAATATTTTGATTCAAATTAAAATCTTATCCTAAATTCTCGTTTCGTTAATTATTATCAAATTAATTGTTACTCACACCAAATGACGTTTTGTCAATATCGACAAATCTTTTAAATTCGTAAGTAATTTCGGATTTAAGTGGAGAGGATACTCCTATTTCGGCTCCTATACACTCATCTACGAGCAGTTTTGGTTGTGCAGAAAGCAAACCTGGTTTTTCAATTTGTACAAACCGAAGGAAAACAACAAAAATTTCTTCATCTGTAAAAATGTAGAAAAATTACTGTTATGTAATAATATAGGAATATTTTAAATTAACAATGCTAGTTTAATTCTTATTACTGAACCTTGTTGATAAGGGTCAATAAAATTTTCTCTACAACTTATAATTTTCAGCGATAGATTCTTTACTTTTAAACAATTTGAAAACGTGGTCATTAGAAGTTTTTAATTTTGAAAACGTACTATAAATTATTAGCGGCTAAAATAAGTCATTTCTTCAAAAATTATAAATTTTACCATTTTTACCTACAGTTCTTATTTACCTGTTTGGAGATTGAAGCAAATACGAAGAAAATCAATATTGTTATACACTTGTATACGTTTCGGCGTCGAAAAAATTAAAACTTTTTAAAAAAATAAAAAAAAAACTGGATTTATAAACTCATATTTAAATGGTTGTTTTGCCAGGTAAAGTTTAAATAATTATTATGTAAATTGCGTGTTTATTATTGTGTCAGCATATTTATTTACAAATAATGAGGATTAGTAGGCACGTTTATTTTTTTATTATATGTTATATTTTATATAGTAAGATATGTTCTATAAATTACAAAAAAAAATTATGTTTATTTGTACAAATTATATAAAATCGTCGTCTATATTATTTTTTCAGAACAGACGTAACCACGTGTCGTAAAAAAATGATATATTCCCAATATACCACTCATTAAAATATGACATCATTTTACTTTATATATTTATAAGAAATATAAAAACAGTATGAGCTATTAAAAATAAATTTGCCAGGACGAATTCACAAATAGAAAATTTAGAAAAAATATATTTCCTTTTGGACTGTACATGTAACTGAGTCCATCTTCATCTGTCCTTTCACACGCTTTGTAGAGGCAATAACAAATTTATTTAACTTAATTAACTTATTTACATTGGACGGCGAACATGTAGCCTCAAATAAAAGGTCGGTATCGCCGTGAATTTGTTATTGCCTCTACAAAGCGTATGAAAGGACAGATGAAGATGGACTCAGTTACATGTATAGTCCAAAAGGAAATTTTATTTTTTCTAAATTTTCTATCTAAGTATGAGCTATTATTTATTGTGACATCGTCACAATTCTCTCAATTTTAGCGTCTCGCCCCTGTACATCATACTTTTCCTGTTAACAACGGAATCGTGCCGGTAGTCTATCTACCTTCTTTCGGGGGGGGGAATTTTTGAATTGAAATAACGTGACTTCCGGCTTGCGTCAGAAGTTCGTATATAGTTAACCGAGACTTCCTGCGCCTATCCTCTACATAACTGNAAATGAATAATAACCACAATGATCACCATTAAAAGAATGTTATATTATAATTGAATAAATTAAATTCTGCTATATACCATTAGATTTATAGTAAGATTATTATTTGTTAAAATGACTTAACGCCGTGTAACCTTTATTTAGAAATGGTTTAATAATTGGTGAAACAATCAAGAACTTTTTCTGCGTGTCTATTCCCCAATCTCACCGCACGTCACTAGTCTTATCACTTATCACGAGTTTTATTTACTGCCGTATTCTTTATCTTTCTTTTGATTAAATTAATAATATGCTAAATAAAACTTTTTTGGATTAATGCATAAAATATTTTTATACTAACTGCATGGTATTTAAGAATTAATATACAGGTAAAGGTAATAGTAACTTAATACAGATTTATTACATGTAAATACTCGTATATATAATACGTCTGTACATTATATTTACAAAGATAGAGATAAAATAAGTGATACAAAAGGTCAAGGGTTGCAAGAGTTCTAAGAGATATTTTTCTTGATACTAAAGTTCTTGCATGCAATTCAGAAACAATGAGGAAGTGAAGGTCTTATCAGAATTAAATGATAAAATTCATTATAAATAATAAACACTATAATATTCAATACAATACAATATGGTTTTCTGTCGCTGCTTTTTATATTATAAATGAATAACAATAATAATAAAATCTGTTCGTTTGAAGCTTCTGTAGATATCTTGTAATATATATAAATGTAAGATGTTCACCCTATATGTCATCGTAATTTTTCATATTTTTAATTTGTCAAAGGATCGAACAATAAACTTTATAAGCATGTTTACAGAGGGTTATCTTTTCTCTATGGTCATCTTTATTTCTTCTTTAGGACGAAGTATGACGTCTCCGGAAACCAGAACTTTTTCACGATGTTCTAAAGAATGCACTTTAAAATTACGTAAGACGTGGGCACAAACTGTCTTCATTACCATCATGGCGAAACGTTGGCCTGTATAACGGACAATATAATATTTATTCTCTTNTTGACTGAAAACTTTACTACGCAGTCGTAATTAAAGTAACACGCTTTTGCACAATCGTCTTTTCATCCAGTAAGCGAGAACGAATGAATTCGTCTTTTAGGGGCGTCTATAAAAAGCAACGTAAAAATATAAATAATATTTATTAAATATTCTATCGTAGATACGGAAGATTCTTTTAAACTTACAACATTATCTATAGTCGAAGCAGTTAACTGTTTGAAACAACAACACATAACAGAATCAACGGTGTTTCATAATCCATAGCTAATAACTTTTCATTTATAATATTAACAGTCTATAAATATATATACATAAAATCTCTCGCAAGACCTGTTTTTTTCCCTTCTTCACGATGAAATTTAAGTTGTGTAAATTTTTAAAAATCTTATTGCAAATCATGTGAGTATATAATATATATATAAATTATATGCTGTATAAAACTTCCTAAAATGAGAAAGTAGTTTTTACTCCAAAGACCTGACTTGTAATATTTAATTGTTTACTATTATGTAAACGTAAATATTATTTATTTATTTTAAAATTTTTTATTAATCTGCCGGCATCAAAAAATTTTGTTACGGAACAATCTGCCTGAGAAGAATACTTTGCTTTCCGCAAAGGAAATTTGTACTTAATAAAAGAATTTTTCGGAAGCAAACCAAAAGCCACGATTCTTACATAGCGAATTCTACTGAAACAGCTATGGCATCGTAAATTGTTAATTATCTCTTTCACCTCTGTTAAAAGCAAGATAGGAAAGAATACGAACCACAACGATCTAAACAATCTTATCACTGCACAAAGTATAAATCTGAAAAATAATAGTGTTTAACATGCAATATCAGCGAATGTCATCCGCATTTACCTTTTGATAAATAATGTTGTTGGTGAAGAAAGTTAGCTTATTTGTTTCGTATTAATTATAACTATATCATTAAGGAAGTGCCTCCAGAGAGGAAATCAAAGAAAACGAACCTATTCGGGGTGTTTGGCAGATGAAAAATTCGGAAATCTTCAAGGGATCAGTCGTTTGTCAGGTGTGAACCCACGACCAGCGTTTAGTATTCGCCGTTTTTATCTATTCGGCCGCAGCTATGCCCTGGCCAGAGACGATCTTAATAAAACGTATAGCTACGCCGACCTTTCATTACGTTCCACCATTTTTTCTTAAAAAATCTGATATTTTACGTAGTAAAAGTGAACACGGATAAACCTCATAAATTGTTTATACACAGGCTTCTGGTGCTTACGTGTCTCTGAAACAAGAGTAAATTTTTATTAAAGACGACAGACTCGCTTACAGGCAATCTACCAATAGGAATGCCTCTTAAGAAGACTTTCTACGGAAAACTGACCTATACTTAGAATTATCAACGAGAAGAACACCCAGCCAGTTTATGAAGCGTGAACCCGCAACCGTATTGTGAATCGGAGTAATCTGACGCTTTTTTTAACAATTAAGGCTATGACGATGACCGATTTTTCAATTTTTTAATATTAAATAAGTCCTTTTTTAATGTACAAACGCGAATCATTGCTAAAATCAAAAACAACTTGTAAAATGGTTTGAATTAAAATTCTAATATTGATGAAAGCTAACATATATTATTGTTTTGCACATAAATTTTTGCTAAGTAATATTTTTATTGGCATTTCCGTAATTAATGTCATTTTTTCACGAAAATATATTCTTTATTATGTTATATTTTTATTTAAATTATTTTTATAACTAACTGAAAGAATTNACAATATGGTTTTCTGTCGCTGCTTTTTATATTATAAATGAATAACAATAATAATAAAATCTGTTCGTTTGAAGCTTCTGTAGATATCTTGTAATATATATAAATGTAAGATGTTCACCCTATATGTCATCGTAATTTTTCATATTTTTAATTTGTCAAAGGATCGAACAATAAACTTTATAAGCATGTTTACAGAGGGTTATCTTTTCTCTATGGTCATCTTTATTTCTTCTTTAGGACGAAGTATGACGTCTCCGGAAACCAGAACTTTTTCACGATGTTCTAAAGAATGCACTTTAAAATTACGTAAGACGTGGGCACAAACTGTCTTCATTACCATCATGGCGAAACGTTGGCCTGTATAACGGACAATATAATATTTATTCTCTTTGTAAACGCATTTGTGTTATTAGATAATACATCTCACCTATGCAATTCCTGGGACCAGCCGAGAATGGCAAGTAAGCGAAAGGATGACGATTCTCGCAGTTTTCTGGCAAGAATCTATCTGGATCGAATACTTCTGGATTTTCATAAACTTCCGAATTGTGATGAATTCCGTAAATGTAAACACACAACGAGGAATTTCGTGGAATCGTACATTTTCCTAAAAATTACATTTCAATTGTATATAATTTGTATTTAAAATTACTCAAACTATAATCTGTAATACACAAATTATAGAAGTACATTTTAAGAGAAAAAAAGTCATCTTAAATTGTTGCACCGAATTTATATCACAGGGATATAACTTAGAATTAAATACAAATATAACTTATAATTAGAAATACTTGGAATTAGTAAAATTCTTACCAATTTTTATTTCCACGGAATTCCTTCGCAAAATGTAAGGCACTGAAGGAAATAATCGCAAGGCTTCCTGAAGATTAAAAATAATTTATTTATACCTGATTAATATCTCTAATTTAATACATTCGTTAATTTAATAATTATAAACCTTAATAACTCGTTCTAAATATTTCATTTCTTTTAAGTCGTCCATTTTAATAGTTCTATTCACGTCATCGGGAAAAATATGGCAAAGTTCCTGATAAACTCTTTCTTGAGTTTCGTGATGTAAACCGAGGAGATACAAAGTCCAGCTTATACCCATTCCGGTCGTGTCGTGGCCCTATTTTTAAAGTATTTTAATTAACACTACTCTGAAAATAAATAAAAAGATTTAGATAGAAATTTAGACAATTTATTTTACTTCAAACATGAACGTGTCGACTTCTTCTCTGATATCTTCTTCCGTCAGGTCGCCACTGACGATGTGATGATATACCAACAAATCTAGAAAGGCCCTACGTTTTTTGATCCCCAAAACTTCTTTGTCTTTTTCAAAATCATCGATAACATCGTCCTCTTCCAACTGTTTTAACAATTTTCCTTTCTTCTTTCTTATCACCTAAAATGTTCTTGTTTCTTTAAATATCCTCCAACTACTTCTTGATTGTGCATAAAATTGGTTTCGTTGCATTATTCTTACCTTTCTGGCAAAATCGTGAACGAGTTCGATATCTCTTCTCATCTTCTTACCCAGCGGACTGAAGTACAGAATTGGTGGAAACCAATACCAGGGTTTTGCAAACCATTCAATGAATGTGCTAGTTATTCTAAAGCAATTTTAAAATTTAAGTACTGATTTTAAGAGTAGTTTAAATTCTATTTAATTCGCTTAAAATTACTATGAAGAATATAAGTATTTTTAATTGCTTAGTTACGGACGTTTACCCTTTAACAGCTTTGACATAGTTATTATCTGACTTGACTTGAGCTTTTAATTGGATACCCATGGCCGAGTCTAAGAAAATTTTAATTAAAATGTTTATGTACGATACGGTGAAAATACTGTAAGTACAAATAAAATAATCACCCGCAACTATGTCGAGTGTACAAAGCGTGACTAATTCGGACATTTCTACCACTTCGCCTTCCTTTGTTTCGATTAATTTCTGTACTAATATGTTAGCTTGTTCGTAAAATATATCTTGAAAATCTTCGAGAATTCGAAAGTGAAAAGCCGGTGTTAAAAGTTTTCTTCTACTCCTCCACTTTTCATCGGAACTGCGAAACGTGGTTCATAAAGACATGCATCGATTACTACATTTACAGTAGCTACTTATGTAAAAATTTATAAATCGGTATTCTTGAGATATATGTAATTGTATAGACGTTTACTTACCTGGTAAGAAGTCCTGTACCCAACCACGAGTGAAAGATGTTGTATACCCAATCTTTATTAATTACGCTGTAGCTTTTTAATACCTCCTGTTAAAGTATTATCCTTATTTACAATATTTCAACAAGAATTCATCGTTAGTCAAAAAGCTTACCTGAGCAACTTCGGGATGAAACAGTACAACGTACGTATGTCCCGCCCATGATCCTTTAAACATTTTCTTCTTTTCAAACAAGTGACACACTGCACTTAGATATTGAATAAGTACTGCAATCAACAACATTTAAAAACAAAAATATGCTTTTACTTCTATTAAGTAAACGATTTTTTACAATGTATTTTGTTATAATTTAATTTGTAAATCATACGAGTACTTACAAACGCCTACATTTATATTCTGTCCATTTTTCCAAACAGAAATAATATTTTTTAAAAGAGGAGTAGATGCAAACTTTTGTATTTCACAATCATTCTTCTTCTTCGAATTTTTCATCCATAATATAAAAATAATTACAGCTACAAAGAATATAAAACATATTCTAAACTCAAATATAATCCACAGAAATAAAAAAATCATTTCAAACTTTCACTGTCTTTCCAGCATCAAAAGCAACTGATAATGTCAAATCTATTTGCAATTGTATTCTGCAGTTTGTATTTATATTAACATCGAAAATATTTACGTTTTATATCAGATTTGGTTTCTCCTGTTTACGTCATTTATCTTATGGTAACTATCAAGATTACTTTATGAGGTTATCCATAGTAACGGATTAAACCAAGTATTAATATTTGTGTTATCGGTTAAACAATTGGCATTTCGTAACGTATAGTATATCAAAGGCGTATTCGGAAAGAGATAGAAAGGGAATATACTCTTTAAATCTTTTCATATATATTTACGAAATCAATTTATAAACAGATGTATTCTCGATTATTTTCTAAGGATATCTCGCTACAACTCTAATATTGATATATACTTTTGTTCTTTATTACGAAGATTTCATTGTAAATATTTTGCTCAGATTTGAATGTTTTATCTTCCATCTGTTATTGATTACTTTTTATCTTATATTTTAATGTATTCATATCACTTTAACTGTTTATTCATTATAAACTTCTTTATAAACTCCTTCAAAAGCGAGTGATAAGTTTTAGAAAACAATTAAGTATTTACAATTGCAACTCTCAATTTCACGATTAGCATTAACTTAAAATTCTAACTGTATATTTAAGTTGTTATTTTTCGCGGAAGTCTTTTTACAATATTGCAAGGTTCATTTTCTGTAATGTTATCTCGATTTAATATAGAACTTATCTATCAAATTTAGAGCATGTATAATAAATATTCGAGTAATATTTTTATAAAAAAGAAAGTTAACTCAGAAGTTTCTCTTTTCCTTACGATAAAAGTTAATCTAATCTAATCTAATATAAATTTATGAATCGCTTCCGCAGTAATATTGTAAAATGCCAGTCACTTTCGAAGTTACTTTCTATTCTCCAGAACACCGAAAGAATGCGTAATTCGTATTGGTTTCTATAGATCTATTAAATTTAGAAAAATTATGAAAGCTTGAATAAATTAATTTAGTTTAATAAAACGAGTAAGCAAAACAAACTATACAGTACTTTCACACTTTAACAAAAGTAGAGATTAGATTAATTTTTTAGTTTCGCTTTTACATCAAAAGGTCATCGACTCCAATGAGTTTACTGCTTGTTTAATGAATGGTGTTACAGTAGATCCCCCTATAAAACCGTTTCCTATAGTTATGATTCCTATAAAGATTGTGGCAGTATCCGTAAACAACGGTAAAAATAACTCCTATAATACGTAAAACGTCATCGGGCAGCCGAACTACTTTCCCGCCGTCCGTAGCGCCACGCTACGGACGTTTAGGCGGATAAATTGAGTTTAGTATCGTCTGTTCATATAATTATATATAAATTAGGTACTGTACATATAATTATATATTAATTATATATAAATTAGGTACTGTATATATAATTATATATTAACTTAATTTATTGTAACTTTATTATAATTAAATATATATTTTTCGCCGTCTAGCGTCACGCTACGGCGAGTTAGGCGACCTATCGTCTGTCCAGTACTGTAATTTTATACATTTCTTGTGAAAGAAACATTTCTTATTTAACGGCCATAAAAATTATTTATATTAAGGATGTCTCCAAAGGTCAACGAAGTTTTCGCAGAAAAATAATATCAGAAATCGCGGCCGCGGTTTGATGCGCTGTTCCGCGACGAAACCAAGCTTTAGCAACGGGCGTAGTCGAACGGTACACACTCGGTAAGCAATCCTACAATTTTTTGTTTATAACGTAGTTTATACGGATTATTTTCAAAAAAATATACGTATTTTGGAAATGTTGAGTCGAATTAGTCTAGAATCGATTAATTTTATGAAAGAAAACCTTTCAAACAGCCGTAGTCCGTAAACTATGATTCCTACAAAATTGATTCATAAAGAACGGAACGTATCTACCGTCTTATAGGGGGATCTACTGTATATAGTTATATAAATATAACTATATACAGTATAGTGTTATATACTGTATATAGTTATATTTATATAACTATATACAGTATATAACACTATATGACTCATAAACAGCAGACCACTTATAAGCTTCTTTCTTAATTCGTAAATCGAATGATTTTAGTACAAGCATTTTATTCCAAACTTTAATTGTTTAGAACCGCAGTAACCCAAGTGACTTCGCTATCATTTGACACTTTTTTAATATCTCTCTAATATATTAGAGAATTCAGAAAGAAGCAAGAGAATAACTTTATTTTATACAGATGCATTTCGGAAATTACAACCCCTTTTCAGTTGGTATTCTTCCATACAAGTAAAACAAGGTACAAACCATTTTCTGATAGCTGATTCGATCATTCTTGCTTTCATTCTTTTGAGGTTATGCGAAGTTGATGTTATGGTGAGAATAAAGCGATGCATTTCTGATAATCGGCGATGATTTTTATTTCCAAAACGTATACATTCACACAAAAAACTCAAAATGGTGTCTATGTTTGCCGACTATACTTTATAACACTTAATTTAGTTATTTGAATTTATATACAGTAGACGGTCGTTAACCCGCACTTACCAGACCAGAGTGGTGCCGGATTAACGAAAATACCGAATTAGCGTAGTTTTAGTATTTTCGCAAAATCCCACAACTCGTACATCGCAGACCTTGCTATATTTTTCGTACCAGTGTACTCTGCCATATGCTCCCGATGCACACTTATTAATCAGTACAAAAATGATGTAGAGTAGAACTACACTGTGTTAACATTTGAAAAACCTGCAAATACGTTAATGAACGCGTTACTGTACAAAATAAAAACGTTGACAATGCTTCTTGTGCATGTAGGCGAGTAAATATTTATTTTCCTGGCAGATAAACCAACCGCATACGTCAACAGTACGACTTACGTGCTCCGAGTACGAGAAACCGTTTTCTTTGTTATCGGTTACTTTTCGGAAGTTGCCCGATTACCGAACATTTCGTATTATCGAGTGTAGATTTAACGAACTTCTAACCGTATAAGCGTATGTTAAATTCAAACCAATTCAAATCGACTGAAGATTAAATTACTGCCGAAATATATCAATTTATTTGTCTTTTCTAAAATAAATGACTATTTAATAAGTGTGAATGTAATTTACACATACAAGAATGAATTTGAATATGAATTTAAAATTTATTTCTTTATATTCAACTCCTCCTGGTATATTGATACATACGATGTTTGCATTATCTCTCTTATCCATAAATTTTATATAAAAATTCGTGGAAGTGCGTTTCTAAATAAAAATATAAATTTAATGTAAAATTTATATACATTTAAGAAAAATAATTAATAAAGAAATATTACCCCCCATGCAGGCTTTGTAATTAAGAAGGAATCCTCTACTTCATAAATCTTTCCAGGCTTCAAAGGGTTTTAATTAATAAATCCGTGTGCATCTCCAATTGAGATCTTTGGATAACGAATAAGCTGATCAAATGCTATAAAGAATTTTACATTTGTAACTTGGTACTCCATTTCAGGAATCTCCTCGCCTTAAACATTGTAAACAAATTAACAATATTAATTCGTATTAATAAGCGTACAAATATAAACTTTGAAATTTTCGTGTTACAAGTACACGTAAGCTACTTACATACTTCAAATTTGACTGAAAACTTTACTACGCAGTCGTAATTAAAGTAACACGCTTTTGCACAATCGTCTTTTCATCCAGTAAGCGAGAACGAATGAATTCGTCTTTTAGGGGCGTCTATAAAAAGCAACGTAAAAATATAAATAATATTTATTAAATATTCTATCGTAGATACGGAAGATTCTTTTAAACTTACAACATTATCTATAGTCGAAGCAGTTAACTGTTTGAAACAACAACACATAACAGAATCAACGGTGTTTCATAATCCATAGCTAATAACTTTTCATTTATAATATTAACAGTCTATAAATATATATACATAAAATCTCTCGCAAGACCTGTTTTTTTCCCTTCTTCACGATGAAATTTAAGTTGTGTAAATTTTTAAAAATCTTATTGCAAATCATGTGAGTATATAATATATATATAAATTATATGCTGTATAAAACTTCCTAAAATGAGAAAGTAGTTTTTACTCCAAAGACCTGACTTGTAATATTTAATTGTTTACTATTATGTAAACGTAAATATTATTTATTTATTTTAAAATTTTTTATTAATCTGCCGGCATCAAAAAATTTTGTTACGGAACAATCTGCCTGAGAAGAATACTTTGCTTTCCGCAAAGGAAATTTGTACTTAATAAAAGAATTTTTCGGAAGCAAACCAAAAGCCACGATTCTTACATAGCGAATTCTACTGAAACAGCTATGGCATCGTAAATTGTTAATTATCTCTTTCACCTCTGTTAAAAGCAAGATAGGAAAGAATACGAACCACAACGATCTAAACAATCTTATCACTGCACAAAGTATAAATCTGAAAAATAATAGTGTTTAACATGCAATATCAGCGAATGTCATCCGCATTTACCTTTTGATAAATAATGTTGTTGGTGAAGAAAGTTAGCTTATTTGTTTCGTATTAATTATAACTATATCATTAAGGAAGTGCCTCCAGAGAGGAAATCAAAGAAAACGAACCTATTCGGGGTGTTTGGCAGATGAAAAATTCGGAAATCTTCAAGGGATCAGTCGTTTGTCAGGTGTGAACCCACGACCAGCGTTTAGTATTCGCCGTTTTTATCTATTCGGCCGCAGCTATGCCCTGGCCAGAGACGATCTTAATAAAACGTATAGCTACGCCGACCTTTCATTACGTTCCACCATTTTTTCTTAAAAAATCTGATATTTTACGTAGTAAAAGTGAACACGGATAAACCTCATAAATTGTTTATACACAGGCTTCTGGTGCTTACGTGTCTCTGAAACAAGAGTAAATTTTTATTAAAGACGACAGACTCGCTTACAGGCAATCTACCAATAGGAATGCCTCTTAAGAAGACTTTCTACGGAAAACTGACCTATACTTAGAATTATCAACGAGAAGAACACCCAGCCAGTTTATGAAGCGTGAACCCGCAACCGTATTGTGAATCGGAGTAATCTGACGCTTTTTTTAACAATTAAGGCTATGACGATGACCGATTTTTCAATTTTTTAATATTAAATAAGTCCTTTTTTAATGTACAAACGCGAATCATTGCTAAAATCAAAAACAACTTGTAAAATGGTTTGAATTAAAATTCTAATATTGATGAAAGCTAACATATATTATTGTTTTGCACATAAATTTTTGCTAAGTAATATTTTTATTGGCATTTCCGTAATTAATGTCATTTTTTCACGAAAATATATTCTTTATTATGTTATATTTTTATTTAAATTATTTTTATAACTAACTGAAAGAATTTGTTTATATTTATCGCATAATCATCATTCGATTTTAAATCAATAAATTGTAATGACATTTTTAAATAAAATTAGATTAAAATACTAATTCTAAGTCTTAATTTAAATTTTAAAATTAAAATTCTTGTTCAACCACCAGATATTTCTGTACATAATATTTCCATCCTTTCGTTCTACAGATTAAAAAAAATTATTGGATATTTATGCTAAACTTAAAATATGTAATTAAGTATTATTTATTAAAATTAATATATACTTCGAAATAATAAATTACGCGTTTATAAATTTAAAAAATCACAATTATCAAATGACCAGGAAACGTTTTTTGAAGCGATACTTAACTGTACAGTATATATTTTAACAAGTTTAACAGGTGATGAAATTCCTTGTTTTTTTGGGTGAATCTGCAACAATTTTTGATGAAACATATTGTTTTTCGCAAATTTACAAGCAATACAAACACCATAAAATAAAAAGATCCCAGAAAGAAGAAAGAAAAAAGTTATCAGAAAGTTCTCGACTTAGATATTTAAAGTAGTTGGGAAGAACCGTAATCTTTCACGGGAGGATTAAACAAAGAATGAGAAATAGAAGAGAAAATTAAAGAGAACCTGAAATTGAAGATAGCCATTGTAACAAAGGAATAATCCAAGTGGAAGAGAGAATCTATGAAAGATATAATCGTCGTTACGAATTTCTTATAATCGGTTAAAACACGAATTGAATTTAACTGTTGTAGTTTCCCAGATTCAAATAAGCCTCGGGTTAAGAACTATGCTGTTATCTCGTACATCTAACGACTCTAATATAAAACGCTAAATTTGACAAAAGTTGGAGTTCGAACTGCTCGTGCAGTGAAAAATTGCGTTCAAAGTTCGTTCTGACCCAAATCGTCCTTCGCCCTTTAGTGCATAATTTCTTGAACTGGACTTTTTAATAGACCACATTTGAGACGTTCGAAAGTTAGGAGCATCTCCATTCACATTACGAAGTTGTTTTTATATCTTTTTCGAAAATCATAAGGCAGAATACGCGTGATATGCTTTTTATCTGAAGACTTTTCCAATCGGATTTTTGAAGTCCAAAATGACCTAATTGTGTTTCCAATTGTGAGATTTGTCACCGAATATACATAATTATGTTCGTAAAATCAGGATATTTCTGACACTGCAGAGATTACGTCTGTGAATGCGTGTTTGGGTGAGCGATCCGGTCCCGAGGAATTTGGGATAAGAGATGGGAGTTACGATATAACGAGAGTCAATAAATAATCACTACAGACGATTGACTGAGCTATAAAACTATTTATTCCACGATAGACTAAACATTTCGGCAGGCGCATTTAGCAATTTAAAGCGGTCAACGAATATAACGATCGCGTCAAATCAGAGAGACAGTTTTACTCTGCATAACATCATATCTCAATTTAACATTAGATTCCAACGTTGAGGATAAACAAACAAATATTGAAAGTTCTGTTCTTAATAGTTTCACATAGACCCCAGATAGATGCTGACTCATTTGTAAGACTTTCATCCCATAAAGATAACGAGAGATGCATTAGATGACAATTTCTTTAGGGCGGTAGTAACACGTCAGAAAGATATTCTCTCTGACGTCGTCCAAAGAGACTCGTGTCACTCGTTTTTCTCTGTTTTCGGAGAATGATAAACAATTTCGAATTTGACTAAAGTTATGGGTTCTTACACTCGAATTCTCCAATCGGATGATGATTTCTAGGAGTAGAAGTGATTACATTTATCGAAATTGGTATCGTTTAAGGTCTAGAAACAAATTAATTGGCTTTCAGTTATTTCTAATGGGAAAAATTTATTCGGACTTCGAACGGCCTTGCGAATGAATTCAATCGAAGTACGAGGCACCACTGTATAGGAGACACGTTGAAAGTACGCAAAGTATATGATTATATGGTTTAGACGACAGGTAAGAAATTTAATTAAAATGCTGCATCTTCAAATTGTCTACAATCAGACGGCCCTTTATATTCCGAGGTTGACGGGAACATTTTTGCACGTAAAATTGTAAATATTATCGATTTCGAGGGTGGAAAAGTCGCGATCGAATTCGTAAGTCGGGAGCATATCGGACGAAGACTAATTAAGCCACGAATAACGAAGTAACACACGTAACAACGTAATACAAATGACAACGCAACAACCGAATCGGGTTAACTTTGAAAAGCGTAATTATTTCAAATGTTGTAGCGGCAACTCATAAATAAAGGCAGTAAACGGTTTTGGTAGTTCCGAAAATGTATGAGTAATTAAGGTCATTCGCTTAGTTTTCATTCGCTCGTCTCCAATTGCCAGGTAATAAACAAGGAACTTCAAATAAATGTTGCCGGATAATACGTTTTAAAAATAAACTCTCCGGGATTTAATGCAGGAAATTCGGTACTACTAATGTATGAAATTTGACAAATCGGCATTATTTTTCATGATTTTACCTATAGCAAATTAATTTATCATCGCATTTCGTGAATTTTTATATTATTTTGAAAATCAGTTATGCCAGTATGATTTGTAGATAAGACATATTCTCCCATGTATTTCAATTAAGCGCAATCTACTGTACTTCCATAAAATGAATTTTATACAAATAAGTGTCTGTCTGATTATTGTCAATGATTGATGTCGATTAACATTGTAGCCTGTACTGTACATTATTTAAAANGTTATATACTGTATATAGTTATATTTATATAACTATATACAGTATATAACACTATATGACTCATAAACAGCAGACCACTTATAAGCTTCTTTCTTAATTCGTAAATCGAATGATTTTGGTACAAGCATTCTATTCCAAATTTTAATTGTTTAGAACCGCAGTAACCCAAGTGACTTCGCTATCATTTGACACTTTTTTAATATCTCTCTAATATATTAGAGAATTCAGAAAGAAGCAAGAGAATAACTTTATTTTACACAGATGCATTTCGGAAAATACAACCCCTTTTCAATTGGTATTCTTCCATACAAGTAAAACAAGGTACAAACCATTTTCTGATAGCTGATTCGATCATTCTTGCTTTCATTCTTTTCAGATTATGCGAAGTTGATGTTATGGTGAGAATAAAGCGATGCATTTCTGATAATCGGCGATGATTTTTATTTCCAAAACGTATACATTCACACAAAAAACTCAAAATGGTGTCTA
The DNA here is from genome assembly GCF_000671375.1 of Centruroides sculpturatus. NCBI lineage: Eukaryota > Metazoa > Arthropoda > Arachnida > Scorpiones > Buthidae > Centruroides > Centruroides sculpturatus. The sequence goes on from NW_019385277.1 coordinate 233,317, forward strand.
TGTTTGCCGACTATACTTTATAACACTTAATTTAGTTATTTGAATTTATATACAGTAGACGGTCGTTAACCCGCACTTACCAGAACAGAGTGGTGCCGGATTAACGAAAATACCGAATTAGCGTAGTTTTAGTATTTTCGCAAAATCCCACAACTCGTACATCACAGGCCTTGCTATATCTTTCGTACCAGTGTACTGTACGCTGCCATATGCTCCCGATGCACACTTATTAATCAGTTCAAAAATGATGTGGTGTAGAACTATACTGTGTTAACATTTGAAAAACCTGCAAATACGTTAATGAACGCGTCACTGTACAAAATAAAAACGTTGACAATGCTTCTTGTGCATGTGGCTAGTAAATATTTATTTTCCTGGCTATCTGCCAGGAAAATAAATATTTACTAGCCTACATGCTTATTTACTGTATTTCAATTAAGCGCAATCTACATGATTATTTAATGTATTTCAATTAAGCGCAATCTACTGTACTTCCGTACAATGAATTTTATACAAATAAGTGTCTGTCCGATTATTGTCAATGATTGATGTCGATTAACANTTTTTATTTCCAAAACGTATACATTCACACAAAAAACTCAAAATGGTGTCGATGTTTGCCGACTATACTTTATAACACTTAATTTAGTTATTTGAATTTATATACAATAGACGGTCGTTAACCCGCACTTACCAGACCAGAGTGGTGCCGGATTAACGAAAATACCGAATTAGCGTAGTTTTAGTATTTTCGCAAAATCCCACAACTCGTACATCGCAGACCTTGCTATATTTTTCGTACCAGTGTACTCTGCCATATGCTCCCGATGCACACTTATTAATCAGTACAAAAATGATGTAGAGTAGAACTACACTGTGTTAACATTTGAAAAACCTGCAAATACGTTAATGAACGCGTTACTGTACAAAATAAAAACGTTGACAATGCTTCTTGTGCATGTAGGCGAGTAAATATTTATTTTCCTGGCAGATAAACCAACCGCATACGTCAACAGTACGACTTACGTGCTCCGAGTACGAGAAACCGTTTTCTTTGTTATCGGTTACTTTTCGGAAGTTGCCCGATTACCGAACATTTCGTATTATCGAGTGTAGATTTAACGAACTTCTAACCGTATAAGCGTATGTTAAATTCAAACCAATTCAAATCGACTGAAGATTAAATTACTGCCGAAATATATCAATTTATTTGTCTTTTCTAAAATAAATGACTATTTAATAAGTGTGAATGTAATTTACACATACAAGAATGAATTTGAATATGAATTTAAAATTTATTTCTTTATATTCAACTCCTCCTGGTATATTGATACATACGATGTTTGCATTATCTCTCTTATCCATAAATTTTATATAAAAATTCGTGGAAGTGCGTTTCTAAATAAAAATATAAATTTAATGTAAAATTTATATACATTTAAGAAAAATAATTAATAAAGAAATATTACCCCCCATGCAGGCTTTGTAATTAAGAAGGAATCCTCTACTTCATAAATCTTTCCAGGCTTCAAAGGGTTTTAATTAATAAATCCGTGTGCATCTCCAATTGAGATCTTTGGATAACGAATAAGCTGATCAAATGCTATAAAGAATTTTACATTTGTAACTTGGTACTCCATTTCAGGAATCTCCTCGCCTTAAACATTGTAAACAAATTAACAATATTAATTCGTATTAATAAGCGTACAAATATAAACTTTGAAATTTTCGTGTTACAAGTACACGTAAGCTACTTACATACTTCAAATTTGACTGAAAACTTTACTACGCAGTCGTAATTAAAGTAACACGCTTTTGCACAATCGTCTTTTCATCCAGTAAGCGAGAACGAATGAATTCGTCTTTTAGGGGCGTCTATAAAAAGCAACGTAAAAATATAAATAATATTTATTAAATATTCTATCGTAGATACGGAAGATTCTTTTAAACTTACAACATTATCTATAGTCGAAGCAGTTAACTGTTTGAAACAACAACACATNTCCGTAAAATGAATTTTATACAAATAAGTGTCTGTCCGATTATTGTCAATGATTGATGTCGATTAACATTGTAGCCTGTACATTATTTAAAATTGAAACTTATTGACACAATGAAATGAACCTATTATTTTCAAATTTCTTCTTCTTCTTATCATGCATTAGACAAGAGGTGCGTAGTTCCGGGTCGTACTCGTTCCAAACACAAAACTACTGGAAATAATTTTAAATTTATGAAGATATTTTATAAGTTTATATTTTAATCGGAATTCGGAACTAGTAACTACAGATACTTGTGGCATTGCCCGGCCAAAAAGTAAGAAGGCTAAACGTTAAAACGTTACAATTTTGGCCTACTGTTACCGTGTTTACCACGAAGCGTCGAGGAGATCAAATCGGAGAAGAGTGAAGTATCCAGGTTTCATAGAAGCCCATGTTTTCTTCACGGTGCAGATCGGATAAAGTGTTTAGGAATTAATTAACGAGGGGAATAAAATCAAGGAATGGGTAAAGTGTCCTCATTTCATTTTAACCTACGGAGGTTGGGCAAAGTAATTCGAACACCAACGAAAGATCGCTTTCTTTTTATTAATAAAGAGTAGTATCCCTTTTGCAGATATTACAGCTGAAGTACGACGAGGAATAGACAAATACAAATCACGAACGTCAGTAATGTCAATTTTGTACCATTTTTGAATCAATACTGATGCTAATTTCCTAACGGAAGTAGGCAGTGGAAATCTGCACCTAATCTTTTTCTCAAGAATGTTCCACACAGGCTCAATAATTCGAATTTTCCTCCAGATGCTCGTCCTGTGGTGTCTAAAGAGACCACAACGCGTTGTGGTCTCTTTAAATTATCCACAAAGCGTTGGGGTCGTTTTTTTTCACTCAATGAACGTTTTCGTTCTTTGAGCATAACATATATAAGTATTTCTCACTGGAATTAGTTCCAATAGTTTCAGTTCCAGAACCGGAATTATATTTGCTACCTTTACACGAGACTAATCGCCTTCTGCTCCAAGTTTATTGTTTCTCTTCACCGTATCTCTCCGTCTTCTCGATCTTAATCTTCTTTTTCTGTCTGGTTGCCAATGATTCATCTGTTCTACTATTTTCTATCTGGCATTCTATCGATATGTTCAACCATTTAATTCATTTAATCTAAAAATAATTTTCAAATATACAGTATATTAGATTTTAAAACATTTATAAATTATTATTAAGCTATTTAGACTTATTTTCTTTTCTATTTTAGGAGGAAAAGGTTCGAATTCTTCAATAATTATTAACTTTAATAATTGTTGTCACCAAATGACGTACAGTAAGCGGTCAAAATCCACCCAATAAATGCGAGAGACTATTTTAAAGAACGAAAATGTTGCCAAGCACATTTAGTACAGTACAAAAACTTTATATTTATTTGTATAGTATATGTTTACGTATATAATTATAATATAATTATCCGAACAACGTAATTATTTTATTAATAATAGTAACATACAAAGAACATATGGGTTGGGAAGGATTTGACGCAGACAAAAATCTATATTGTATTTGTGGAAAAAGTACACTTCAATAATCAGTATAGCCTTCTTTCGCCTTTAAAACGTTCCTAATGTGATTGGAAATAGAATAAATACTTTCCCGGAATTTGTGCAATATTATTTTCCACTCATTCCGTAACGTTTCCATAATTGGTGGAGCTGCACAGTCGGACAAACGACATTTAAGAAAGAACCAGACGAGTTCAATCGGGTCGAGATCGAGACGACCACTCGAGCAAGCAAATATTATGATCCCGAAGCCACAAAATTGCCCTTCTAAATGTACATTTTAAATTATTATCTTGCGGATAAATGAAAGAGCTGGTACTGTATTAATGTGGTAATCATCGACAGACTCATTCTCGCCCATCTGAACCAACTCTATTCATTTTGGATCCATCTCACCATGCAATCATTTTCCAATTGTCTGAGGTCCAGTCTTTATAGCGTTTGGCAAAATTAAGGTTATATAATTTAGTAAGTTTATGCTTCTTGGGCTTAATTTCTAGCTCTTGCTTTCAAATTGTTACGTTTTAGGAATCTGCGGAAAGTTGAAGTACTCACTTATAATCTTAAGCCATGTTTCAATTCACTCTTTACTTGTGATGATGTACGGCAACGTCCACTCGTTATCAAACGTTTGTGTTTTGGCGCTCAACGTTTTCTTGCTGCCAGCTTTTAAATTTTCGTGATGCTCACTATTTTTTATTCCGAATACATTCTAACGCCCAACAACGAGTTCTAATGCTGTTTTCTCAACAGAAAAACTTTTCTACAGCAGGTCCGCAATAAGGAGATTCTTTTCACTAAAAACCTTCTTCCCGATGACTCGTATCAAGCAGCAGCTCACTTGCATATTTATACGTTAATATCTCTTTAACATTGTTTAACGTTGATGTAATAACAAATTGATATATGCGTCAAAATTCTCCCAATGCAACAATCAGAATTTATACACCGTAGATATTTTAAAAATATGAAAATTATTTTTATTTTTTGCTATTATGTGAATATTGTAATTATCTTACGGCCGATTTATTTCCTTTTCCATTGACTTTCGCATATAGAATAGTTTTGCTATTTTTCTATAGTTCGTACGGACATTGGAAGAATTTTAATGCTTACTGTATTTAAGTGAAGGACATAACTGACTCTCAAAATATAAATTATCTTTTGCCGATCATACAAATTCATACGCGTTACAACGCATAAAATTCTATTATTAACAATACAAAATAGAGTAAATTATAAATAACAATCGCATAGATGTGTCGATCAGGCATAAACTGAATGCATTATTAACAATAGATGTAATAAATTTTTTCTGTATATATTTTTAATAATTTTTTTTCTATTATCCGAGGAAGTAAACTCTAAAAATGAATTGAAATAAATATTACTTCCACTCTGAATAAGTTACAGAACAATCTGTATGTTCTCCAAATGATCTTAAAGTAATAAAAAATATCAACAGAATGAAATTCATCGTGAAATTCCGATATAAAAAGGTGTTACGCGGTGATAAAATTATTTTCTTGTAATATATTTTTCTATAATTTCTTCAATGTTTTACGAAACGATTTTTTATTTTTGGTAAGCTCCATGATTTTACTTGAACCGGTTAAGAGAAATACGTAAATGTTATATATCTACCACTATACAATAATGCACGTAACGTATTTCCTCAGACACTTCAGTTGGCGTCAGTTTTTTTAATAGGACGGTGTTAACATTTTATTTTAGATACATAATGAATTCGTTATCAAACCGTTTTTATATAACATTTTGAAAATGTCGGATAAAGTTCAATTTGTTTTTTTATTAAAATGACGTTATTAGTAATACATACAATTCATTTTAATTAAATAGATAATTATTTTTAACAATAACATAACATAATAAAACCGATAAGAAATCTCACAAAAGTCTATAAAGAAGCCATGTAAAACTTATAAACATTTAGCTACGAACAAAGAATTCGTCTCTTAAAACTTAAAAATCTTTGAGTTTCTACAACGTTAATTCTTATAACTAAAAATATTTACAAGATGATTTAGTCTACTTCAATGTTTTCAGGAAGAGAAGTTTTGTTTACAATGAAAAAAAAGAGTATCAGTTGATAACAAATCAGTTATATATAAATACCGTAATCATTCAATCGCAGAAAAATTAAAGTTGTTCAGATAGCGCACGAAACAATAAAATATGCCTCCATTATTTTGGTTGATTCTATTCGAATTTCGTATCGTTTTCCTTTTTTCGATCGTACTTCTTATAATTTTCTTATGGTTGAAGAACACAAAATATGCTAAGAATAATAGTCAAGTGCCGTTAGTCGCATCTTTACCAATTTTAAAAAATATCCTGTCTTTGTGGCGCAACAATCTTGACAATGATCTCGGTGTTTGTAAGTATTTTTTAAAGATATAGAATATATTTTTGTTTTGTTACTATTATTCTTTAGATTATGGTTTGTATCCAGAATACTGGATTAATAAAGCTTTCCTTCAATTAGAAGAATAACTTTACGAAATAGTTATTTGAAATAATATTTAGCTAATATATAATAATATTAAGTTATGAAATGCTTTCTAGATATTATTCAATATTTGAATTATATGAGCATAACACATCTAAAAGAAAAAATGTTCAGAATTTGCTGGGCAGGACATAGCTACGTGGCACTTATTCATCCGCAAGTTGCCCAGGTATCAACGTAATTTCTGTGAACGTTTTTATAAAATTTTAAATATTTTAAATTAAATATAATTGTAGGAAGTCTTTAAAAGTTATAATGTGATAAACAAGGATTGGACGTACAATATTTTTCATCCGTGGTTAGAAACTGGACTTCTTACGAGGTAACGAACTTAATAAAGTCATTAGAATTTTAGTAATCGGATTAATCATATACAATACGCAATGCACTTTTAGCTCTGATGGCAAATGGAGAAATCGAAGGAAACTTCTCACTCCCGCATTCCATTTTCGAATTCTTGAAGATTTTCAAGATATCTTTTACGAGCAGTCCAATGTATTAGTGGAAAAATTAAAAGAGACAAAGGCGGGTGAAATAATAAAAATGTCCGAATTAGTCACGCTCTGTACACTCGACATAGTTGGAGGTAAGTAAATATTGGGTAAAGTACGCTTGTAAATAACTTCAGGCTTATACATTAATAATATGTGGTACAGATTCTGCAATGGGAGTTAAATTAAATGCTCAACTTAGTACTGATAATGAATATGTTAAAGCGGTTAAAAAGTAAGCACTTTTTCTATCTTAGAGTAGTTGTTTTACTTATCAATTTTTATACAAACGACCGCACGGACTTATTGATTTAATCTCTAAAATAAAATTTACTATTATATTCTAGCGTTACACGATCGATTGTTCAATGGTTCTCAAAACCGTGGTATTGGTTTCCACCATTATTCTACGTGAGTTCTTTGGGAAAGAATATGAGGAAAGATATCATATTACTTCACGATTTTGCCAGAAAGGTACGAATTTTATTTATAATTCACTAAAATCATTTCATTTTATGTGAAAATTATAACAGGTTATAAGAAGGAGGAAAGAAATAGTAATAGAAGAAATAGAAGAGAATCAAACAATGGATGACTTCCAAGAAGAAAGAGAGATATTGGGAATCAAGAAGCGCAGAGCATTTCTCGATTTATTGTTATATCATCACCTAAACGACGGAAGTTTAACTGAAGAGGACATTAGAGAAGAAGTCGATACCTTTATGTTCGAAGTAAGATATTAATTTGTTCATATCAATAAAACATTGCTTGCTCGTCTTTTTAATCAGTTTAGATCCGCCTGTCTTCAGAATCATCTTTTCGTCTTCTTAATTTTTTTTCCTTCTGCCTTGTGATTCGTTATAATCTTAGGTGTTCTATTATTATATAAATAAAATAATCATTTTATCGTCTTCGAGGGACACGACACTACGTCAATGGGAATTAGCTGGACGTTATTTCTTCTCGGTTTGTATCAGGATGCCCAAGAAAAAGTGTTTCGAGAATTAAATGACATATTTGGTGACGACACGAACAGGACAATAAAAACGGATGATCTGAAGGAGATGAAATACTTGGAACGTGTCATTAAGGTAAAATATTTTCCTCTTTGATAATATTCAATTTATTATTCATTATATGATTCGATTAAATTTAAACTCTTTACAAGGAATCTCTGCGATTGCATCCTTCGGTTCCATTTATTTTGAGGAGAGCCAGTGAAGAATTAAAAATTGGCAAGAAATTTCTTTACAGTTAAAAATTATATAATCGCTAAATCATAGTTTTATTTCTATAAAAATGATGTTAAATATTTCAGGAGAATATACAATTCCACGAAATTCGTCAATTTTCGTTTACATTTATGGAATTCATCACAATCCAGAAGTTTATGAAAATCCCGAAATATTCGATCCCGATCGTTTCTTGCCAGAGAATTGTGAAAATCGTCATCCTTTTGCCTACGTACCATTCTCGGCCGGTCCTAGAAATTGCATAGGTGAGATCATTTTGCCAATATTTATTGACGTGTGCGAAGTTCCTGTCTAAATTTCATTTTTTAACACAGGACAACGCTTTGCAATGAATGTATTAAAAACTGTTTGTGCCAATGTGTTGAGAAACTTCAAAGTTCGTTCTACGCAGCATCGAGACAAAGTTGTTGTATCGGGAGATATTATTCTTCGTCCTAAAGAGGGAATAAAATTATTTGTAGAAAAGAGATAAATCGTAAAAGATTCCGTAATATTAGTAATTTCGTTCCTTTGTGTTATAAAAATTATTATCACAGCAACGTCCAATCTTGAATATTGTCATTAATAGTTATGCAAATAAATATTTTTATTTAATTTAAGTATTTGTTTTCCGAGTATAAATCAAATTCAATTGTTACAAATTGTAAAAATATTGTATTTAAGACAATTATTTCTTTGCCTTAAGATATGAATTACAGCAAGTTTCAATGTATGTACCGGTACTTAAGTTACTATATTCAATTTGTCTTCCTAAATATGCGATAAATATTTGGAATAATAATAATGATAATATTACTTTTAATTAATTAGTTGTTAATCATGTAATAATTAATTAAATTATAACGTAATTATTTATATCAGAAATTGTTATTAATTAACGAAAATGTAAAATTTAAACGTCAAACATGTTTTATTAATCATTGTAAATATTCATAATACTTTTGTATTTGTAAATATCATTTAATCATGGTTTATTGTGTATTATTGTATTCGTCTAATAATTTCTAAATAAAATATTTTTCGTATTACATTGTAATTTTGTAATATAATTAACATAAACATATGCAACGTCTCTAAAACTTGATAATATCCTTTATCATAAACATTGCCTTTTATAGATAAAATTCGTGATTAAAGTACAGTTGCATATTCTTTATCATTGTTATTATAAAAATAGGTAAATACTTTACTGCGTAGTTTCTAATAGATTTATTCATATTAAAGCAACATTTTATTGTTCGACAATGCTATATGTTCAAAATAACACAAGCCATCTTTCAATGAATAATACAATGGTAACAGTATATGAATTATTTACAAACAGGCTCTATTTTAACAACAGTTTCGAATTTCTTCGCGTATTCTGGGAGGTAATCCCAGAACACGCGAAGAATACCTCCCAGAAACTCTAAAGCTAATCTCGTCTTCTATATATATCACATTTTTTTGTTCTTCCTCTTAGTAGAAGTTTGAACTGATTAATAAATGTAGGTGTTCAATACATTAACACGTCCAGTACTTATAAGTTTTATTTCTTATTATATATTAATTACAGATTGAGCATTGATAGACTATTCTGTTTTAAAGCCTTCCACGTGTTAGACTGAAATAATAAATTTAAAAAATGAAATATTTTTATTAACGTGAAGATTTATTTTTATAATTTTAAAAAAATTTCCAACAAAACTATAAGTAGCGATGTTGAATGTTTAACGATTGTTGTTCATTTAATGCTTAAAAGTAATTTCTTATTAATGTTCTGTTTAATCTAGCAATATTAATTTTACAAATAATAATATGACAACAATAGCCATGCGAGGTGATACGGGAAATCGCGACTTCAATATCAAATTTCCGGTGATGAGTAACGTATACATATAAGGTGTGTTAAATTAATAATTAAATTCGTTACGCATTATTTTAATACTCTATATTAAATGATAGTAGAGAACGATACAGCAAATGTAACAATGAGAATGTACGCTTCAAAATATTTAATAATCACATAAATGTAATACTGTACTTCTGTAGTTCTGATATAAGTGTAACAATTAAAAGTATGTTTAGAGTTTCAAATAAATTTAGAACATTATATTAATAAATTTATTAAATAAACAGAAAAATTTTTTGACTCGTTATATCGGTCTAACATACGTATAAAATTATACGGAGTGCAACCTGACGCTTCCTGCTTTACAGTGAATTGTGTTCCTGATATAACTTTTATTTCTCAGTTTATTTTTGAAGCTACGACCGATCGAAAAATGCTATTCTTTTCCAAAAGACAATAAATGATGCGTGTAATCCTTTGAAATATCAGCTGGCTTAATGAATGTTAATAAAACTACTTCTTTATTATTTTTTACAAACTTTATTTTATTTAATAATAAAGAAAAATATAAAATAATTTAATTTAAAATTCTAAATAAAATCATTGAAATTAAAATAAATATAAATATTTATGAGAAATCTGTGACGAAATCTTCACATCGACAATATCTAAAGTGATTTTTTTAATCTCGGTATGGTGTGTCTAACAATATAAATCTAATCTATAAAAGAGGTTCAAATTCTGAAATATAGGCTGTAATATTATTAACTTTCTTTTTTTTTGCAAGATATCTTATCACTAACATAACAAGGAAATAACTAGAAATATTTTTCGACTTTGCTTCTTGTCAGTCACGCTGTATTGAAAGTTTACATATTCAAATTGTTTTGTTAATAAAATCAACGTTCACGTATAAACACAGGATCGCATAAATAATATTTTACAGAAAAAATATCAATGCTTGATTTACTTTTCGATTATAGTAATAATAAAATCCATGTTATTAATTAAAAATACCTATTTTATCAGAATAATTATCAGTTAAATATTATTGCTAATGTGAAGTGCGTAAACAGAAACAATAACGATGAAATGACGAGTAATTGAAATTAGTTTATAATCGGAGAAAAATATACATTTGCTTTTTCTACAAAACTTACTCGGCCATACAGGAGATCCTAGTGTTATTACGAGCCTTATCTCAGTGTTCATTAACAATATTTTTGTTTACTGTATTCTTTTAAAGAATTGAAGTCGCGAAGATTCGGAAGATCTCGCTATTATTTCTACATTTATTAATGTTTAGTAAGTTATGTAGAAAATGTTACCCGAATAAGAAATATCAAATGTTTTTTAGCTGGAAAAAAAGCATAAGATAAACGGTTAAAGATGACAAAACTATTAACCAATCTTATCATGATCAGTTGGAACGAAATATGCTCAAAACAAGCTGCTCGTCTATAAATAGAATATTTTCAGTGAGATTTAAATAATGACATATGTATGAGGGATCACGGAAGTATTAACAAGAATCAACGAATAAAGATGTATTCTAGCATATATGGAGAAAAGAAAGACGAAATTTTAGAGCTTTTAGAAAATAAATAGTTTATTAAGAGAAATAATAAAAGAAAAAATACAAAATACTTGAATGAAGGAGAGAGAGAGAGAGAGAGAGAGAAAGTTTGTTAATGATTCAAAAGAAAAGACAAGTTCAGTTTTGAAAAGGGAGTTGGAACATCGTGCAAAATAGAAGAACGAGATGGACTCGTCTTTGGACCCGCTTCACTCGGATCAAAAAAGAAATAAGTAACTATTATGTTAAGATTTTTTTACAAGAGGCGTAGTCACTTTTACACCCAGGAACATAATACTTAGAAGGCATTATTACACGAAGATCAAACGATTTCTATATTAACAAACCTGCTACAGCAGTAACCAATGTGGCTCGACTCGCTGACAGTTCCGGTCTTCTGACAAAGCTTTACTCTAGACGCTTTTTCGACACACTTCTTACGGAAGTTCTTCGACCTTATATTCTAGCAATTGTGACAGAGTTACATAGATTAGCTGTCTCCAACCTTTCTGACCTCACGGACCACTAAATTCACAGTTATAAATCCCGCGGACCACTATCATACATTTTAAAACGATACAAACATCTATAGAATAATAATCATAAAAGTTACATTTTACTTTATTAATATGGAATTCAATTGTTTAATTACTTTGTTGCCGCTTGTTTGAAATAAGTTTATAGATTCTCGGCTCTTTTCCACGAAAGACGGCAATCGCACTCGTAATATTATTTATTGATTTATTGACATTATTATTTATCGATAATAGTCATTTCGTGTTTGTTTTAGATTCGAATAAGAAACCCTCAATCAGTGAGAAAAATCAAAAGCATTTTGCATATCTTTCTCAATAATCGCGAGTTGATCGATGCCCAAATTTCTCCACTAAGCATCAAAATGTTCTTGCAGACTATAAGTGGGGCTATCACGGACCACCGGTTGGCGACCCTGACAGATGACCGGCACGACACTGTTGTTATCAAAAAAGCACGATGTACGGGGACTACTAATTTGAGATCGAGAGTTAAATATCAGAGAATATATGATTGAAAATTGCAGCTCGGAATTGCTATAAAAATACAATACTGTATTTCTATTAATTAAATATTATTTAAAATAAAAGTGGATTGCCAACAAACATTTCGTGATAATTAATTTTATTTATATTTTCTTCAGTTACAAAATTGAAAATCTAAAATTTTCATAACGTTCAAACACGCAAATAAATAACAATGATCAGTTTAAGTGTGATGAGAATTGAGAATGTAGAAAATATTTGTTTACAAAATGAGTTTTTAATCATTACAAAATTCATTTACAAGAACAGAATTTATTGAGTAGCTTTAGATTTAGATATTATCTTCTTTCTATCTTTCTTCTTCAGACCGTCCATGTTACCTTTCAAGAGATTTGCGTAAGTCTGTAAAAAATAATGGCACCATAAAGAGTAATGCCACCCGCTATATAATACTATGGTAAAGTTCGCGTAGTAATGGATTAAAATAGTAACGAAAAATAGAGAAAATTGAAACGAGGCAACAACTCGGATAATCTACCAGGCTTATAAGATTATTTTACGTGCATATTAATCGTCAAAGTCATTTGGATTATTATCAAGTGTTGAAATTTGTGTTATTCTCACAGTTGATGAAAGCAAATTTCTTTAAATATTTGTGTCAAAATATACACATTTAAGTTGATTTCTTTACATGTGCAACAAAAGTGGTCAAGTTTTATCTTATGTTCCACTGTATCCAACCTACATTGGCTACTTTTTGAGTTGATCGAAAGGTTTGTTTGGTTTTTAAATAAAAATAAAACATATTTATTTTTGTCAATAACTTTATGGAACAAAGTATTTATTGTTTTGCTCCGCTACTTTTACCATTTTTCGGGCAACATCTTGTCAAGCTATTTATCTTTTTGAACAAAGAACTCTTCTGAGTGCCTTTTGCAGTCTTCCACGAGATTGAAATTTTTTCCACGAAGAGAGCTTTGCAGAGGGAAATAAATACAAATTCGAAAGTGCAATGTTTGGTGAAAACTGTGAATGAACCGGAACTTACCAGCCAAGCTTTAACAGCTTTGCCTGGTCCTGATGGAAGATTACGCATTTTCTGTTGACTAATACTGGATGTTTTTTGTCGAGTGTTGCTTTCAGCTTGTATGAATGGCTTTCCGGGCAATAGAGGACTTTTCCTTCCGATCTCGCCGTAAACGTGGAATAGACGTTTCTTTGACCGTCTTTTGGTATGTTTGGTGATGGTTTATTTCGCTTGCCCCGTTATCTCTTCCGTTTCATATTATTATGGAATATCCATTTTTCGTCACCTGTCACGATCTGTTTTCAAAACGGAACGTTTTCGTTATGGTTAGGTAGAGAATCAACTGCAGAAATATGATCACAGAAGATTTTTTTTTTTGCTTAACTTACAGTAAGCGTCAAAATCCTCTCAAAGTTTGCACGCACTATAAAAAAATAGCAAAAACTATTCGATATGCGTAAGTAAATATAAAAGAAAATAAATCAGCCGTAAGCTGATTTATTTCCTGTTTTGTTTCCACCAGCCTTAATGTACGTACAGACACCATAAGATTCTTCATTTCATTCCGTTCTCTACACGCTATCCTATATATCACCCCGCCACTTCCCCTTTACCTTTCCCTTTCTAACCCCCATTTCCACCCCAGGTTACACCTGACTCCTCGGTTTCACCAACTTTTAATCCAAAACTGTTCCAAGGCCTCGAAACTTTGGATAAACGTCATTGTATAATAAATTGCACTAATTAGGTAGTGTTTTTCAACCGTTTTTATCTTATGGCATACTTGAACCTATAAATAAATTTCCGCGAAAAAATCACATGATTTAAAGCCGTGTTTGTAAACATTCTACCACCGTATTATTGGCGACTTGACTTAATTCTTTTTTGTCTATATTTTTTATGAATTAAATAAAACAGTCTTGTTCTTTCAAATAACAGCAGATTACAATAATAGTAATTTAAATTAGTAATTTTCATTTATATAAGAGAAACAAGTAACATTAAGTCTTAATTTGCATTTAAAAGTGACACGATCATTGCCTTAGAAACCTGCCCAGAGTCCCGCTATAGTTAAAATAATTTGAACTAAGTATATTAGATCATATATACAATTCTAGATACATTTTTGATTTAAAGAAAATTTCATTTTAAATGAAATAACCTGGGGTTACGCGCATATAATTTTCCTTGCGAATATATATTTTGTACTACATTATGTATACGCTTATTTAATATAACAACGAAAAGCTCTTGTAATCAATTTAAAAAGTTTATTTATCTTGTACTTTCGTACGTCTGCCGAATTGTAGTGGCTTCTCTTGTTAAAATGGTAAAACAGGTACGGTACAGTACTTTATAAATGGGAGCAAAGCTGGTTGTAACAAGCTAGTTGATTTTAATTCGAATCAATATTGATTAGGTCAATACAAATACTAAAATGATTGACAACGATTTAAAAATAACTGATAAAATGACACATTTTAAATATTTTAAGTAATTTTTGTATAATTTGTGATAATGTATTTCAGAAAATTGCAAACAGATTAAAATTGTTGTACAGTATTTGAAATAAAATGAATATGCACATTGACAATTCTGTTATGAAACAAGTGAGACAACTTTAAAAAATTAAAACAAAAACTTTATCTTATAAAGTGTGTCTTTAGTAGCAGTTCACATTCGTAATTCTCAATATTGTGAATTTGAAAACACGTAAAAGTGTTTAGCAAAAAAATTTAAGTTAAAATATTGCATGGCACTTTGATTTTTTAACATTACTAGCAGATGAGCCCGGCGTTTCTCGGGCAAAAAATAACAACAGCAAAGATTAAGATTATTAAAGTATTTCGTAGTCTTCTGTTATATTACATTATAGTAATTGATTTATAATTACAAACATTACCTTTCGTTATGGTTTATTTTAAAAATTCGCCCACCAGTGGCCAAGCGGTTCCATTCCCCGAACACTGGAAGTTCGGTCGTGGTTTCTCGCCTGGCCAGGACGGCACACCACGTGGAGTTTTCCGGGTTTTTATTATGATGGACCGCTGTGTTTTTCTATATCATACTTGAAAATAACTCTCGAAACTCGTTCAATCCGTAGACCGAATGAGTTTTGACTGTGGATACGTTTTTGGTGCCAAATATCATGACTTGTGCAACAGCTATGTTTTCCCATAATATCTTGCTGAATATATTTGATCAATTTGAATCCTGCCAAAAATTAAGAAGATACTTCTAGTAGTTTTTGCGTGACAGATTTTTGCCTTTTTTCTAAAATATACCTTCCTGGATAGAACGAATTTTCGGGTGCATGTATTCAATTGATGTGTGTCTCAAATTAAAAAAAATGCAAAATATAATTTACGATTTAGCGCAGGCAGATTATCCTAAAGATTATATTTTAAAAATACAGTCTACAAAATCTGAAATGTATATTTTTTAATTAAGAAGAATGAATTTATGGTTGTATTCAAAGACGAACAGAAAAATCATTACGGATTAAGTAAGTACATAATTTTGATGATTAAATCATTTTACGTTATTGAAAACGATGCCTGCATTTGTAAATCATCGAAACGGCTAATCCTGTGAATATTGTAAAGCCTAATAAACGGAAGAAGCCTGGAACGGAAGGTTGATTTCTTTCCCACCACGTTCGTTTAAATGGAAGATCAACCACATCCTGAGAACAAAGAGGAATGTTACGTAAATCTACTCTACGTTGAAAAAGTAAAAAATTTAATTTATTACATTTGCGGGAGCTTCTGTTTGCCATATTTCTTCTTCTCGAATCTTTCCCATTGCATAAAGTACCTCTCTAGCAGCTCTTTCTCCTGCTTGAATAGCACCTTCCATATATCCCGTCCAAGTAGTTCCAGTTTCTGTTCCTGCAAAATATATTCTTCCTACCGGATTCCTTAAGATTCTGTTTTAGTAATACCAATTAACAAAATACTTCGTTAATTTCATAAAATTTTCAAGAAATAATAATATCTTACTTTCCATATCTGGTTAAAAATCCCGGGGGAAACATAGCCGTGTAACAACCTCCCGAATATTGTTCTTCCATCCAATTATATTCTTCGTAATGTATTGGCTACATTTTATTACAAGGATATACATATTATTACAATTAGTTACTTTATATATAATGAATCAAAATTTACTATAATTTTCTACACTATTATTCATATTGTACAGTAATCTTTATGTTTGCAATATTGCTGGCTTTTCAAAAACGTCATAATGTTTCTCAAATAGTAACCAAATGCAATTATGTTCCTAAAACTGACAGTTTGAGCTAGGTAATACCACAAGAGATGGTCAATAAAAATTTGACATTACAGTATATAGTCATAATGAAAACATTTATACGAGCCATAAAAGTGTGGTTTGGTTTGATGGTATAAAGCAACCCAACGTGGGCGATCTGACAATGGGGTGTGTCTCCTCGGATAACTTTCTATAGAAACTCTCTATTTACATTTTTGACACAAAGAAAACTCGAAGGATTAGTCGCGCGTGGACACTCCTTTGGTCAGGCACGAATCCATTACCGACTACTTGTGTCGAGTAGTTTTAATACACTCGGACACTCGCGGGTCGAGTCGCAAAAGCGAATAGTTGTAAAGTGGTATTTTTTGTTTTCCACTCGTTACTGTTATTACTATTCGAGAAATTTCATTTTATAATTCCTAATTATAATTGAAAGTAAGAAAACATATTTTAAAACGTTCATTAATGTTTTCTACTCATATCGAAAATACTTTTATCAAATCCCATAAATTTATTTAATTCCAGAAAATACATACGTCAATATTACCTCTAGAAATTCACTCAAGCCGAACACATTATAAAGACATTTGGCAAAAATGTTCTTTCTTTCTTCTTTTGAAAGAGGAGTTAAATTTCGTACTTTGTCTGCTCCTACAAATCTTAAAGTAAAAACTGAGTTAATTAATTTAAGTATATTGTGGTTTTAATTAAAAAACTTGTGTTTTAAATTAAATTTAATGGTAAAATGGTTAGTTATGGATTATTATTTTTTATTTTGCTAAGAATTTTCAGTACAATTTAAATAACAAACCCTATCAAGGCTGGATAGCTTCCATCGGGTTTAGTGTCATCATATGTAGCAGCAATTGGATTGCCATCATCCGTATCAACCAAAGTTGAACCACAGTAACCTAAAACAACTTGGTAATTATTAATTCGACAGATAGCTTCTTATTTTTAACTTAAATCTTGCCTTTTTGTCTCCAGAACTGCGTTCGATAATATAAGATGCATTTCATGACAGATCCCATTGGACATCTTTGGATCATTTGATTTCTTACAGCAGGAAGTGGTGGATCGTAATGAATTTTCATTTGTAAAATAGGTGGAATGGCCAAAATTACAAAATTTGCCTGCAAATTTACGATTTATTTTCATCGAAAAACATATTTCAGCCAATTTTAATGAAATTAATTAATTTAATCGTCAGTTTAATAAGTTAAATTTTTAAAGTAAATTATATAAAATATATATGTATTTATTTACTGTATATGTATTTCCATTTAACGTTTTCACTATTACTTCTTCGTTCTTTTGAATTATGTTTACAACTGGTGAATTCATTTTTACTGCATCTAAAAGAATAGCAAACGAGTGAATTTGATATCAAGAAATTTTATTAAAACTTCTAAAATTTAATTTTTTTACTCGATTTTATTAAATAAGTAAATTCTTGCAATTTAATTGAAAAATTTAAGTAATATACCTCCCAATCTAGCTGCAATACGTTCACTTATTTGTTGACTTCCTCCAACGAATTTTCTTTCCTGTTAATAAAATTTTCCAATAAGTTTCGGTTCCTTTATCTGTTGTATCGATTTCTACAAGGTGATTCAAATGTATTCGTACAAATCAGAGACCACTCGAAGGAACGTGTGACGCGTGTGTGCATATAACATCAGACGTATTAACACGTTATGAGTGAAAGAAAAGCATTCGTATATTTACTTAATAACAATTCACATATATCATTTTCTATGACCTATAAATAAGTGCATAGTAGGGTAAACCTTTTGTTCGTTTTTGGAGACTTGAATCATCCTGTATAGTGTTAAATGCATAGAAATTACATACTTGTCCTCCGTTTGATACATTCATCATTTTCATTGTGCCCTGACATAGTTTGGTGTACCATAAAATCCATAAAAGTGAACTTTCGTAACTTGAAGAAACCATATATAATTCAATAAGAATATTAGCTATAGCTTTACCCTGCCTGAAAATAGCAAAAATGGAAGTTTTAATATTTGAATTTATAACATAATTTATAATATTGTAAAATTTGTATTTAAAATAGTTTTGTTATATACCTTGTATAACAGATCTTTTCACAAAAATCGTGATAAGTCATAGTATCCCATTCCTCGGCATGTGGTGCTTTCCAAGGTTCATTGACAGGAATCTATTCGACATTTTTGAAAGTTAGATAAATAAAATAATTAACGAATAAAAAATTTTCTATAACTTTATACCTCTTCGCCCATTTTATCGATAGTTCTTAAGAAATTATTAACATCCATTTGTACCAATGGATTCCAAAAAGACACTGGAGATGCTGCAAGATAAGGATATCTTTTTCCCTTAAATAGTTAATGATTGCCGAATTATTTAGGTTTAATTGATTATTCACATCTTAAATTAAACGAAACTAACTTTAGAATAAAATAAGAGCTTTTCATTCTCTTCTATTATGTAGTTTTCTACTCCCAATTCCTTGGACAATCTGAAGAGATGATTTTGAGATGGTCCAACATACGATCCTCCTAAGTCTACGTATCCAACCAACGGATCCTAATGACAAATTTAGTACGTATCTTGTTCATTTTAAACTATTCATTAAGAACAATTACAATTTCATTTAATTGATGCAAATTATAATAGTTATAAAATATAGCCATAGAAGAACTAATTGATAAAAAATTATAATAGTAAAACACAATGATTATAGTTAAACGGAGTTTAAAATTTTATTTTATATAAGAAGGTTTAAAGAACACACAGCTATTATCCATTTTCAAAATTGTATCAACCTAAATAATGGGATAGAAATGGGAATATGGTAACGTCATTGAAAATCATAAAATGGGTGGCAAATGTGAAGTCGGATAGTGTAATATTGATACACGAACCGAGACACTGAAGCCGTGAGGTTCGTTTTGTATAGTTGTAAATTTTAATTTTAATTGTGGTTTTTTGTTAATATATATTTTCTAACAATTATTTTTTAATTTGTAGCCCGAAGAGGAATTGGAAAATAACAATCGGAAATGCATTGTTAAATAGGCGAATAAAGTGAATTGATTTAATCTTGGCCTCTGTTTATTGCGGGTAATTAATACGTCATTTCTTTAAAAAAAACTTTAATATTATTTACGTCTATATTACAATTATTTCCTTTGCAATGTGGGGTCCGAGGAGATTGGCGGTATTTTAAGTGAACTAGTGGTGTCTACATACTGAAAATAATTAATCTAATTTGAAATAATGCGGAATTTAAGAATATAATGAATTTATAACTTTTAAGACTTTAAAAAGAATTACAGTAGAACGTCGATTTTCCGAATCAATTGGGGACTGGGGTTGTCCGGATAACTGATATTTCGGATAACTGATTTACGTACGAAAAAATAGTTTAACGTATCCGATTTCGAAATTTTTCTCCGTTGCGTGTCGCTTGGCGTTGAATTTTCGTCGATGTTAAGCCTAACAAAGACTATTGTATCGTTAAAAATTATTTTTTTATTTTGTACAAACAAAATAAATATATTGAAAAATATAAAAATAATAAAAAATTATACTTCAGATGTTAATTTAGTATCAAAAAC